>NW_024715428.1:165000-178946 GCF_018991925.1 Homarus americanus
ACTGTGTTGTTTTGTTGTGGCACTGTGTTGTTGTTATTGCCACCATGTTGTTTTGTTGTGGGACCTGTGTTGTTTGTTGTGGCACTGTGTTGTTTGTTGTAGCACTGTGTTTGTTTGTTGTGGCACTGTGTTGTTTGTTGTGGCACCATATTTGTTTGTTGTGGCACCATGTTGTTTTGTTGTGGCACTGTGTTGTTGTTAATGGCACCATATTTGTTTTGTTGTAGCACTGTGTTGTTTTGTTGTAGCACTGTATTTGTTTGTTAATGGCACCATGTTGTTTGTTGTGGCACCATGTTGTTTTGTTGTAGCACTGTATTTGTTTGTTGTGGCACTGTATTTGTTTTGTTGTGGCACCATATTTAGCTTTTGTTGTAGCACTGTGTTGTTTGTTGTAGCACTTGTGTTGTTTTGTTGTAGCACCATGTTGTTTGTTGTGGCTTTTCATGTTGTTTTGTTAATGGCACCATGTTGTTTGTTGTGGCACTGTGTTGTTGTTAATGGCACCATATTTGTTTGTTGTGGCACTGTGTGTTGTTTGTTAATGGCACCATGTTGTTTGTTGTGGCACTGTGTTTGACTGTTGTGCTTTTCTGTATTTGTTTTGTTGTAGCACCATATTTGTTTTGTTGTAGCTTTCATGTTGTTTGTTGTAGCACCATGTTGTTTATTGTGGCACTGTGTTGTTTGTTTGTAGCACCATGTTGGTACTGTTATTAACTGTGTTGTTTGTTGTGGCACCATATTGTTTTGTTAATAGCACTGTGTTGTTTGTTGTGTACATGTTGTTGTGTACCATAGTGTTGTTTTGTTGTGGCACTGTGTTGTTCATTGTGGCACCATATTTGTTTGTTGTGGCACCATGTTGTGGCACCATGTTGTTTGTTGTGGCACCATGTTGTTGTTGTGGCACCATGTTGTTTGTTGTGGCACTGTGTTGTTTTATTGTGGCACCATGTTGTTTATTTGTAGCACTGTATTTGTTTGTTGGCACTGTGTTGTTTTGTTGTAGCCATGTTGTTTTATTTAATGGCACTGTGTTGTTTGTTTGTGGCACCATGTTGTTTGTTGTGGCACCATGTTGTTTGTTGTGGCACCATGTTGTTTTGTTGTGGCACCATATTTATTTGTTGTGCCACCATATTTGTTGTTGTAGCACCATGTTGTTTGTTGTGGCACTGTGTTGTTGTTTCATTGTAGCACCATGTTGTTTGTTGTGGCACTGTGTTGTTTGTTGTGCCACCATATTTGTTTGTTGTGGCACCATGTTGTTTATTTGTGGCACTGTATTTGTTTTGTTGGCACCATGTTGTTGTTGTAGCACCCATGTTGTTTTGTTGTGCCTACATGTTGTTTATTTAATGGCACCATATTTGTTTATTTGTGGCACTATGTTGTTTGTTGTGGCACCATGTTGTTTACATTTACGTAGCTGTGTTGTTGTTATTACCACCATGTTGTTTGTTGTGGCACCATGTTGGCTGACTATTGTTAACTGTGTTGTTGTTGTGGCACCATATTTGTTTTCTGTTGTGTACTGTGTTGTTTGTTGTAGCACCATGTTGTTTGTTGTAGCTGTGTTGTTTGTTGTGGCACTGTGTTGTTTGTTGTGGCACTGTGTTGTTTGTTGTAGCACTGTGTTGTTTTGTTGTGGCACCATATTTTGTTGTGGGACTGTGTTGTTTGTTGGCTTATATTGTTTATTTAATGGCACTATATTTGTTTCATTGTAGCACTGTGTTGTTTTGTTGTGCTTTTCATATTTGTTTATTTGTAGCACCATGTTGTTTATTTGTAGCACTGTATTTGTTTGTTAATAGCACCATGTTGTTTTGTTGTGGCACTTGCACTACTGTATTTGTTGTTGTAGCCATGTTGTTTGTTAATGGCTTTCGCATGTTGTTTTATTTGTGGCACCATGTTGTTTCTGTTGTAGCACCATATGTTGTTTGTTGTGCCACCATGTTGTTTGTTTCATGGCACCATGTTATTGTTTGTTGTAGCATGTGTTGTTGTTGTAGCGCCATATTTGTTTTTGTTGTGGCACCATGTTGTTGTTGTGGCACTGTATTTGTTTTGTTGCCACCATGTTGTTTGTTTGCAGGGACTCTGTTGTTTGTTGTAGCACTGTATTTGTTTATTTGTAGCACTGTGTTGTTGTTGTAGCACCATGTTGTTTGTTGTAGCACTGTATTTGTTTGTTTGTAGCACCATATTTGTTTGTTGTGGCACTGTGTTGTTGTTAATGGGACTGTGTTGTTTGTTGTGGGACTGTATTTGTTTGTTGTACCCACCATATTTGTTACCTGATGGCGGACTGTGTTGTTTGTTACAGCCAGCACTGTGTTGTTTGTTGTGTACTGTGTTGTTTGTTGTATGCTTTCATATTTGTTTTGTTGCTGGCTTTTCTGTGTTGTTGTTGTAGCACTGTGTTGTTTTATTTACTGGCACTGTGTTGTTTTATTTAATAGCACTGTGTTGTTTGTTGTGGGACTGTGTTGTTTGTTTTGTTAGCACTATGTTTGTTTGTTGTAACTTTTTGCATTGTTTGTTAATGCTTTTCCATGTTGTTTTGTTGTAACTTTTGTATGTTGTTGTTAATAGCACTTTTTATGTTGTTTTGTTGTGGCACTGTGTTTGTTTTAATTGTAGCACTGTGTTGTTTTGTTAATGGCACTGTATGTTGTTGTTGTGGCACTGTGTTGTTTATTTAATAGCACCATATTGTTTGTTGTAGCACACTATGTTGTTTGTTGTAGCACTGTGTTGTTTTGTTGTAGCACCATATTTGTTTTGTTGTGGCACTGTGTTGTTTATTGTAACCATATTTGTTTTGTTGTAGCACTGTGTTTGTTTGTTGTAGCACTGTATTTATTTTTGTTGTGGCTTTCATATTTGTTTTGTTGTAGCACTATGTTGTTTGTTGTAGCACCATGTTGTTTGTTATTTTACCATATTTATTTATTGTAGCACTGTATTTGTTTATTTGTGCCACTGTGTTGTTTGTTGTAGCACCATGTTGTTGTTTTGTTGTGGCACTGTATTTGTTTGTTGTATTTTATGTTGTTTTGTTTGTAGCACTGTGTTGTTTGTTTAATGGCACTGTGTTGTTTGTTGTGGCACCATGTTGTTTGTTGCTATTAGCACTGTATTTGTTGTTATGGCACCATGTTGTTTGTTGTGTGTTGTTTGTTGTAGCACTGTGTTGTTTGTTGTGGCACCATATTGTTGTTGTTGTGGCACCATGTTGTTTGTTAATGGCACCATATTTGTTTTGTTAACTTTCTATATTTATTTTATTTGTAGCACTGTGTTGTTTGTTGTAGCACCATGTTGTTTTGTTGTAGCACTGTGTTGTTCATTGTGGCACTGTGTTGTTTGTTGTGTACCATGTTACCTGTTGTGGCACTGTGTTGTTTGTTGTGGCACCATGTTGTTGTTGTGGCACTGTGTTGTTTGTTGTAGCACTGTGAAATTGTTTGTTGTAGCACCATGTTGTTTTGTTGTGGCACTGTGTTGTTGTTGTTGTGGCACCATATTTTTTTGTTGTGGCACTGTGATTTGTTTTGTTGTAACTTTCCATATTTGTTTGTTGTGGCACTGTATTTGTTTGTTGTGGCACCATGTTTGTTGTGGCACTGTATTTATTTCTGTTGTGGCTTTTCATGTTGTTTGTTGTGGCACCATGTTGTTTCTGTTGTAGCACTGTGTTGTTTGTTTGTGGCACCATGTTATTTTGTTATGGCACTGTGTTGTTGTTGTGGCACCATATTTGTTTGTTGTGGCACTGTGTTGTTTGTTGTGGCACTGTGTTGTTGTTGTGGCACCATGTTGTTTGTTGTTGTGGCACTGTGTTGTTTGTTAATGCCACCATGTTGTTTGTTGTAGGACTGTATTTGTTGTTGTGGCACTGTGTTGTTTGTTGTGCTTACCATGTTGTTGTTATGCTTTTTTCATATTGTTTTGTTGTGGCACTGTATTTGTTTGTTGTAGCACTGTATTGTTTGTGGCACCATGTTGTTTGTTGTGCCACCATGTTGTTTCATTGTGGGACTGTGTTGTTTTTACATTTGTGGCACCTGTGTTGTTTGTTGTGGCACCATGTTGTTTGTTGTGTGGCACCATGTTGTTTGTTGTGCCACCATGTTGTTATTTATTAGGACTGTGTTGTTTTGTTGTGCTTTTTTATGTTTGTTTGTTGTGCGCACCATGTTGTTGTTGTTGTTGTGGCACCATGTTGTTTATTTGTAGCACTGTGTTATGTTTGGCAGCACTGTATTTGTTTGTTTGTGTACCATATTGTTTTTGTTGTGGCACCATATTTGTTTGTTTATTAGCACCATATTTGTTTTGTTTGTGGCACTGTGTTGTTTGTTCTTATTTCCAGTTGTTTGTTGTAGCACTGTGTTGTTTGTTGTGGCACTGTGTTGTTTGTTGTGCTGTGTTGTTTATTTAACACTGTGTTTGTTTGTTAATACTATGTTGTTTGTTGTAGCACTGTGTTGTTGTTTGTTGTAGCACTGTATTTGTTGTTGGCACCATATTTGTTTGTTAATAGCACTGTATTTATTTGATTTTGTAGCACTGTATTTGTTTTACTTTACTTTTCTATATTTGTTTATTTGTAGCACCATGTTATTGTTAGCCTTTTGTATTTGTTTATTTGTAGCACTATGTTGTTGTTATGCTTTTCTTGTTGTTTATTTGTACTGTATTTGTTTTGTTATGTACTGTGTTGACTACTGTTGTAGCACCATGTTGTTTGTTGTGGCACTGTGTTGTTTGTTGTGCCACCATGTTGATTTGTTGTGGCACCATATTTGTTTGTTGTAGCACTGTGTTGTTTGTTGTGGCACTGTATTGTTTGTTTTGTTTGTGGCACTGTGTTGTTTTGTTGTAGCACTGTGTTGTTGTTTTGTTGTGTACTATGTTGTTTGTTGTGGCACTGTGTTGTTTGTTGTGGCACCATGTTGTTTGTTGTGGCACTGTGTTGTTTGTTAGCCTTTTCACTGTTGTTTGTTGTTGTAGCACTGTATTTGTTGTGGCACCATGTTGTTTGTTGTGGCTTTTCTGTGTTGTTTATTTGTGGCACCTGTGTTGTTTATTTGTAGCTTTTATGTTGTTTGTTGTAGCACCATATTGTTTGTTGTAGCACTGTGTTGTTTGTTGTGGCACTGTGTTGTTTATTTGTATGCTTTCTATGTTTGTTTATTGTGCTTTTTCTGTTGTTTGTTGTAGCACCATGTTGTTTGTTCATGGCACCATGTTGTTTTGTTATGGCACTGTGTTGTTTTGTTGTAGCACTGTATTTGTTTGTTGTTAGCACCATGTTGTTTGTTGCCACCATATTGTTGTTAATAGCACCATGTTTGTTTTGTTGTGGCACTGTATTTGTTTTATTGTAGCATAATATTTATTTTATTTGTAGCACCATGTTGTTGGCTGGCACTGTGTTGTTTGGTGTGGCACCATGTTGTTTTGTTGTGGGACTGTGTTGTTTTGTTGTGGCACTGTGTTGTTTGTTGTGGCACTGTGTTGTTTATTGTAGCACTATGTTGTTTTGTTGTGGCACTGTATTTGTTGTTGTGGCACCATGTTGTTTTTGTTGTGGCACTGTATTTGTTGTTAATGGCACTGTATTTGTTGTTTGTTGTGGCACCATGTTTATTTATTTGCGGCACCATGTTGTTGTTGTGGCACCATGTTGTTTGTTGCGCACCATGTTGTTGTTTTTTGTTGTGGCACCATGTTGTTTGTTGTGGCTTTTTCATGTTGTTTGTTGGCGGCACCATGTTGTTTGTTGTGGCACCATGTTGTTTGTTGTGGCACCATGTTGTTTGTTGTGCCACCATGTTTGTTTGTTTGTGGCACCATATTGTTGTTGTTTGTTGTGGCACTGTGTTGTTCATTGTGTACCATATTTACATTTGTTGTGGCACCATGTTGATTGTTGTGGCACCATGTTGTTGTTTGTGGCACCATGTTGTTTGTTGTGGCACCATATTTGTTTGTTGTAGCACCATATTTGTTTGTTGCGCCACCATGTTGTTTGTTGTGGCACCATGTTGTTGTTGCGCTTTATGTTGTTTGTTGTACCATGTTGTTTGTTTGTGGCACCATATTTGTTTGTTCAGCGGCTTTCCCATATTTGTTTTTAATTTGTGCCACCATATTTGTTTGTTGTGCCTATGTTGTTTATTTGTGGCACCATGTTGTTAATGGCGCGCTGTGTTGTTTGTGGCACCATGTTTGATTTGTTGCGGCACCATGTTGTTGTTGCGCCACCATGTTGTTTTGTTGTGACACTGTGTTGTTTGATCGTAGCTTATGTTGTTTTGTTGTGGCACCGCGTGTTGTTGTTGTGGCACCATCTTTGTTTGTTGTGGCACCACCATGTTGTTTTGTTGTGGCACCATGTTGTTTTGTTGTGGCACCATGTTGTTTGTTGTGGCACCATATTGTTGTTTTGTTGTGGCACCATGTTGTTGTTGTGGCACTGTGTTTTGTTTGTGGCACCATGTTGTTTGTTAATGGCTCCATGTTGTTTTGGTAATGGCACCATATTTGTTTGTTGTGGCACTGTGGTATTTGATGTGCCTGTCTTGTTTGTTGTGGCACCGCATGTTGTTTTATTGTGGCACATCATGTGTTGTTTGTTGTTGTGGCACCATGTTGTTTGTTGTATTTCCATATTTGTTCCATTTATTGGCACTGTATTTGTTTTGTTGTAGGACTGTGTATTTGTTTGTTGTGTACTGTGTTGTTTGTTTGTGGCACCATATTTGTTTTGTTGTGGCATATGTTGTTTGTTATTGCCACCATGTTGTTTTATTGTCAGCACCATATGTTGTTTGTTGTGCTTTCCATATTTTCATTGTGGCGCTTTCCATGTTGTTTGTTGTGGCACTGTATGTTGTTTGTTGTGGCACCATGTTGTTTGTTGTGGCACCATGTTGTTTGTTGTGGCACTATGTTGTTTGTTAATGGCACCATGTTGTTTGTTTGTGTTTCTGTTGTTTTGTTGTGGCACCATGTTGTTTGTTGTGGCACCATGTTGTTTGTTTGCGGCACCATGTTGTTGTTGTTTGTTGTGGCACCATATTTGTTTGTTAATGGCACTGTAATTTGTTTATTTTGTGTACCATGTTGTTTTGTTTAATGGCACCATATTTGTTTGTTTGTGGCACCATATTTGTTTGTTGTACTTACCATGTTGTTCATTGTGGCACCATGTTGTTTGTTGAGGCTTTTTAATGTTGTTTGTTGTGGCACTGTGTTGTTTGTTGTGCCCTCTATGTTGTTTGTTGTGGCACCATGTTGTTTGTTGTGCCACCATGTTGTTTTATTGTGGCACCATATTTGTTTGTTTGGCTTGTTGTTTTTGTTGTATGGCTGTGTTGTTTGTTGTGGCACTGCTAATTTGTTTGTTGTAGCACTGTATTTGTTTGTTGTACCCATATTTGTTTGTTGTGCTGCCACCATGTTATTTGTTTTGTTTGTACCCACCATGTTACTGTTGTGGCACCATATTTGACTGTTGTAGCACTTTGTGTTGTTTGTTGTGGCACCATGTTGTTTGTTGTGGCACCATGTTGTTTTGTTGTGGCACTGTATTGTTTGTTGTGGCACTGTGTTGTTTGTTGTAGCCACTGTGTTTGTTTTGTTTGTGCTGTATTTGTTTGTTATGGCACCATGTTGTTTTGTTGTGGCACCATATTCATTGTGGCACTGTATTTGTTTGTTGTAGCACCATATTTGTTTGTTGTGGCATAATGTTGGCGTTTATTTAATAGCACCATATTTGTTTGTTGTAGCACCATGTTGTTTTGTTGTGCTTTCCATATTTGTTTGTTGTACCACCATGGCCCATTTTGTTGTAGCACCATGTTGTTTTTGTTGTGGCACCGTGTTGTTTGTTGTGCTTTCCATGTTGTTTTGTTGTGGCACCATGTTTGTTTGTTAATGCCACCATGTTGTTTGTTGTGCCACCATGTTGTTTGTTGTACCCTGTTGTTTGTTGTGGCTTTTTCCTACATGTTTGTTTGTTGTGGGACTGTGTTGTTTGTTGTGGCACTGTGTTGTTTGTTGTGGCACTGTGTTGTTTGTTGTGGCACCGTGTTGTTTGTTGTGGCACCGTGTTGTTGTTGTGCTTTCCATGTTGTTTATTTGGCAGCATATATTTGTTTATTTGTGGCACTATGTTGTTTGTTAATGGCACTGTGTTGTTTGTTGTGCTTTTCATGTTTATTTGTTGTAGCACTGTATTGTTGTTTATTTGTAGCACTGTGTTGTTTGTTGTGGCACTGTATTTGTTTGTTGTTGCTGTGTTGTTTTGTTGTGGCACTGTGTTGTTTGTTGTAGCACTGTTTGTTTGTGGCACTGTGTTGTTTTGTTGTGGCACCTGTGTTGTTTGTTGTGCTCATATTTGTTTTGTTGTAGCCATATTTGTTTGTTGTGGCACCATGTTGTTTTGTTGTGGCATGTTGTTTTTGTTGTGGCACTGTGTTGTTTGTTGTGGCACTGTGTTGTTGTTGTGGCACCATATTTGTTTGTTGTAGCACCATGTTGTTTGTTAGTAGCACCATATTTGTTTGTTGTAGCACTGTGTTGTTTGTTGCTTCTTTTCATATTTGTTGTTGTAGCACTGTGTTGTTTGTTACATGGCACTGTATTTGTTTTGTTGTAGCACTGTGTTGTTTCGGCCAATAGCACTGTGTTGTTTGTTGTGCTTTGGTTGTTTTGTTGTAGCACTGTGTTGTTTGTTGTGGCACTGTGTTGTTTATTTGTGGCACCATATTTGTTTGTTATGGCACCATATTTGTTTTGTTGTAGCTTTTCTATGTTGTTTATTTGTAGCACTGTATTTGTTTGTTGTACTGTGATATTTGTTTTATTTGTAGCACTGTGTTGTTTGTTGTGCTTTACCGTGTTGTTTGTTAACTGCTTCCATATTTGTTTGTTGTAGCACCATATTTGTTTGTTGTGGCACATGTTGTTTGTTAGTAGCTTTCACATATTTATTTGTTGTGGCACCATGTTGTTTTGTTGTGGCACTGTGTGTTGTTTGTTGTGGCACCATATTTGTTTATTGTGGCACTGTGTTGTTTGTTGTGGCACTGTGTTGTTTGTTGTGGCACCATGTTGTTGTTTTGTTGTGGCACTGTGTTGTTTTATTTGTGGCACTGTATTTGTTTGTTGTATATGTATTTGTCATATTTAATGGCACCGCCTGTTGTTTGTTGTAGCTTTTTCCATGTTGTTGTTATTAGCACTATGTTGTTGTTTGTTGTAGCACTATGTTGTTGTTATGGCACTGTGTGTTGTTTTTGTTGTAGCACTTTCTATGTTGTTTATTCCTTGGCACTGTATTTGTTTGTAGCACTATGTTTGTTTATTTATTAGCACTGTATTTGTTTGTTGTAGCACTGTGTTGTTTATTTGTAGCACTTTTCTGTATTTATTTGTTTAGCACCATGTTGTTTTGTTGTGGCACCATGTTGTTTGTTGCTGGCACCATGTTGTTGTTGTGGCACCATGTTGTTTGTTTGTGGCACCATGTTGTTTGTTGTGGCACTGTGGTTATTTGTTTGTGGCGCATATTTGTTTTGTTGTGGCACTGTATGTGTTGTTGTGGCACTGTATTGTTTGTTTGGCACTGTTTATTTGTTGTAGCACTGCTATGTTGGGCTGTTGTGGCACTGTGTTGTTTGTTGTGGCACTGTGTTGTTTTTATTTGTAAGCACTGTGTTGTTTATTTGTAGCACTGTGATTGTTTTGTTATTTACTGTATTTATTTGTTGTAGCACTGTGTTGTTGTTTGTTGTAGGCACTGTATTTGTTTGTTGTTGTGGCACTGTGTTGTTTTGTTGTGGCACTGTATTTGTTTATTGTGGCACACTATGTTGTTTATTTAATGGCACTGTATTTGTTGTTATGGCACTGTGTTGTTTGTTAATGGCACTGTGTTGTTTGTTATGCTTTCATATTTATTTGTTGTGGCACCATGTTGTTTGTTGTAACTGTATTTGTTTGTTGTAGCTTTTTTCCAATATTGTTGTTGTTTGTTATGTGCTTTCTATATTTATTTTGTTAATGGCTTTTTCATGTTGTTGTTGTAAGCACTATGTTGTTTGTTGTAGCACTGTATTTGTTGTTGTGTGGCACTGTATTTATTTTGTTGTGGCACTGTATTTGTTTGTTGTGGCACTGTGTTGTTTGTTGTAGCACCATGTTGTTTGTTGGCAGCACTGCTTGTTGTTTTTGTTGTGGCACTGTATTTGTTTGTTGTAGCACCATGTTGTTTTTGTGTGCTGTGTTTGTTTTGTTGTAGCACCATGTTGTTTGTTGTGGCACTGTGTTGTTTTATTTGTGGCACTGTATGTTGTTTGTTGTAGCATAATATTTGTTTGTTGTAGCACTGTATTTATTTTGTTATGTACCTGTATTTATTTTGTTGTGCTTTTCCTGTTTATTTACTATTGTACTTGCTGTGTTGTTTATTTGTGCTTTTCTTGTTGTTTTGTTGTAGCACTGTATTTGTTTTGTTGTGGCTTTCCATATTTGTTGTTGTGGCACTATGTTGTTTGTTGTGCTTTATGTTGTTTTGTTGTAACTTATGTTGTTGTTTATTGTGGCACTGTATTTGTTTGTTGTAGCATGTTGTTTTTGTTGTGGCACTGTGTTTGATTTTGTTGTGGCACTATGTTGTTGTTGCCTTGTGGCACTGTATTTGTTTCTATTTTGCTTAATGTTGTTTATTTGTATACCATGTTTATTTTATTGTAGCACTGTATTTGTTTGTTGTAGCACTGTATTTGTTTGTTAATGGCACCATGTTGTTTGTTGTGGCACTGTGTTGTTTTGTTGTGGCACCATCATTGTTTGTTGTGGCACTGTATTTTGTTATTAGCACTGTATTTGTTTTGTTGTAGCACTGTATTTGTTTCTGTTGTAACTTTTCCATGTTGTTTGTTGTGGCACTGTATTTGTTTTGTTGGCTAGCACTGTGTTGTTTGTTGTAGCACTGTGTTGTTTGTTGTGGCACTGTGTTTGTTTGTTTGTAGCACCATGTTGTTGTTTTGTTGTGGCACCATGTTGTTTGTTGTAGCACTGTGTTGTTTTGTTGCTTGTGGCACCATGTTGTTTGTTAATGGCACTGTGTTGTTTTGTTGGCAGCACTATATGTTGTTTATTTAGCCTTTTCCAGCCATTTGTTTTGTTTGTAGCTGTATTTGTTTTATTTGTGGCACTGTGTTGTTTGTTGTGGCACTGTATTTGTTTTGTTTGTAGCACTATGTTGTTTATTTGTAGCACTGTATTTGTTTGTTATGTGCTTGCACTTTATGTTGTTTATTTGTGGCCCTGTGTTGTTTGTTTTCAATTGTGGCTTTTCCATGTTGTTGTTGTTATTGGCACTGTATTTGTTTTGTTGTAGCACTGTGTTGTTTTGTTGTAGCACTATGTTGTTTCTGTTGTAGCACTGTATGTTATTTTGTTGGCACTGTATTTGTTTGTTGTAGCACTGTGTTGTTCTGTTGTAACATATTTATTTGTGGCACCATATTTGTTCTGTTGTAGCACTATGTTGTTTGTTGTAGCACTGTATTTATTTATTGTAGCACTGTATTTATTTTATTTAGCCTTTTCATGTTATTTTCATTATGCTTTTCTATGTTTATTTGTTGTAGCACTGTATTTGTTTTATTTAGTAGCACCGTGTTGTTTGTTGTAGCACTGTA
The DNA here is from genome assembly GCF_018991925.1 of Homarus americanus. NCBI lineage: Eukaryota > Metazoa > Arthropoda > Malacostraca > Decapoda > Nephropidae > Homarus > Homarus americanus. Next base: position 176,739 of record NW_024715428.1, read on the forward strand.
TTTGTTTCTGTTGTGGCACTGTATTTGTTTTGTTGTGGCACTGTGTTGTTTGTTGTGGCACTGTGTTGTTTGTTTGTGGCACTGTGTTGTTGTTTTGTTATGGCACTGTGTTGTTTTTGTTGTGGCACTGTATTTGTTGTAGCACTGTATGTTGTTTTGTTGTAGCACTGTGTTGTTTTGTTGTAGCACTGTGTTGTTTGTTGGCAGCACTGTATTTGTTTTGTTGTGGCACCTATGTTGTTTGTTGTGGCACTGTGTTGTTTATTGTGCTTCATGTTGTTTGTTGTAGCACCATGTTGTTTGTTGCGGCACCATGTTGTTTGTTGTGGCACTGTATTTATTTTGTTGTGCTTTTTGTTGTTGTTGTGCTTTCATGTTGTTTGTTGTGGCACTGTGTTGTTTGTTGTGGCACCATGTTGTTTGTTGTGGCACCATGTTGTTTCTGTTGTAGCCCAGCACTGTATTTGTTTTTGTTGTGGCACCATGTTGTTTGTTGCAGCACTGTGTTGTTTGTTTAACACTGTATTTGTTTGTTGTGGCACCATGTTGTTTGTTGGCAGCACTGTATGTTGTTTGTTGTTGTGGCACCATATTTGTTTGTTGTGGCACTGTATTTGTTTGTTGTGCCACCATGTTGTTTGTTGTGGCACCATATTTGTTGTTATGTACTGTATTTGTTTGTTGTAGCACCATATTTGTTTGTTGTGGCACCATATTTGTTTATTTGTGGCACTGTGTTGTTGTTTAGTTTGTGTGGCACCATGTTGTTTGTTGTAGCTTTTCTGTTGTTCATTGTGGCACTGTGTTGTTTGTTGTGGCACTATGTTGTTTGTTTATGGCACTGTGTTTGTTTGTTGTGGCACTGTGTTGTTTGTTTTGTGGCACCATGTTGTTGTTGTGGCGCACTGTGTTTGTTTTTGGCACTGTATTTGTTTTTTTGTGGCACTGTGTTGTTTTGTTGTGGCACCATGTTGTTTGTTGTGGCACCATGTTGTTTGTTGTGGCACTGTGTTGTTTGTTGTAGCACTGTGTTGTTGTTTGTTGTGGCACCATGTTGTTTGTTGTGGCACCATGTTGTTTGTTGTGGCACTGTGTTGTTTGTTGTGGCACTGTGTTGTTTATTTGTGGCACCATGTTGTTTTTTTGTGGCACCATATTTTTTGTTTGTGGCACCATATTTGTTTGTTGTGGCACCATTTTGTTTTATTTGTGGCACTGTGTTTTGTTTGTTGTGGCACCATGTGTTGTTTTTTTTGTGGCACTGTGTTGTTGTTGTTAGCACTGTGTTGTTGTTGTGGCACCATGTTGTTTGTTGTGGCACCATGTTGTTTGTTGTGGCACCATGTTGTTTTGTTGTGGCACCATGTTGTTTGTTTGTGGCACTGTATTTGTTTGTTGTGGCACCATGTTGTTTGTTGTGGCACTGTGTTGTTTTGTTGTGGCACCATGTTGTTGTTGTGGCACCATGTTGTTTGTTTGTAGCACTGTGTTGTTGTTGTGGCACTGTATTTGTTTGTTGTGGCACCATGTTGTTGTTGTGGCACTGTATTTGTTGTAGCACTGTGTTGTTTGATTGTGGCACTGTGTTGTTGTTGTGGCACTGTATTTGTTTGTTTGTGGCACTGTATTTGTTTGTTGTAGCACCATGTTGTTTTTTGTGGCACCATATTTGTTTGTTGTGGCACCATATTGTTTGTTGTTGCACTGTTTTGTTGTTGTGGCACTGTATTTGTTTGTTGTGCTACCATGTTTGTTTTGTTGTGGCACTGTGTTTGTTGTTGTGGCACCATGTTGTTGTTGTGGCACCATGTTGTTTGTTGTGGCACTATGTTGTTTGTTGTGGCACTGTGTTGTTGTTGTGGCACCATGTTGTTTGTTGTAGCACTGTATTTGTTGGCAGCTTGTTGTTTGTTGTGGCACTGTGTTGTTTGTTGTGGCACCATATTTGTTTGTTGTGGCACATATTTGTTTGTTGTGGCACTGTGTTGTTGTTGTGGCACTGTGTTGTTTGTTGTGGCACCATGTTGTTTGTTGTGGCACTGTATTTCATTGTTGTGGCACTGTGTTGTTTGTTTGTGGCACTGTGTTGTTTGTTGTTGGCACCATGTTGTTTTGTTGTAGCACTGTGTTGTTTGTTATTAGCACTGTTGTTTTGTTGTAGCACCATGTTGTTTGTTGTAGCACCATGTTGTTGTTTGTTGTGGCACC
>NW_024715429.1:0-8067 GCF_018991925.1 Homarus americanus
CAACATCAAGTAGTGAAGTATTCTGCAGTTGGTTTTGGAGATCTGGAATAAATATTTCATCAGTATATTCCTCAAGTGTGCTTACACTTGCTGTCGGAAGGGAATGGACAATAACAATGCCATCCATGATTTTGCAGTCATTAGATGAAGGCACCTCAGGTTGTTCACTATGCCCAAGAAAACGAAGCAGCTGGGCGTTAGTGACTGGTAAATGAAGTTTGCTGAAGTCTGAAAGTGAAGGTGGATTTGCTTGTACTTCATGAAAAAAAAATTCTTCAAGATCCCCAGCTCGATTCTGCATAGAGGTATAGAGATGCCCAAATAGTTCAACATTATCCCGCAGTTCTTTGATCTTCTTACCTTTGGGTTGAAGTCCTTTTGGGTTAATCATTCTTGAACAATGGCATGAAATTTTTCTTTACTCGAGGACATTCCTGGCATACTTCTGATACTGTTTCTTGCCTGTATTTTCGAGACTCCGAATTGATTCAGCCACCGATTCATTTATACAGTTTCAACTATCAAGACTTATCAGCTAAGGAAAGTCTGTTGGAGAATATGTTTACCTGCATTTTAATTGTCATCTGACTGGACAATACCTGCTCGTGATGTTGAAAGTTTGTGGGGTTCCCGGGATTATCATCAGGTGAGTGTTTACCCTCAACCTTTCTAATCAGCCTAGAAAGCTCTGGCCCCGAAACCATCTAGCACTTGAAAGCATTATGATTATCCATGAGAGTAATACATCCTCATGAAGGCTTGTTCGTGGTCTTGGGAATGACCCAGTGGGACTTACTGGGGAACTGGTCTTTGATGGAATGAGGCAATGACTTCATGTCCCTGATGTGAACTGATACCCATCTGGAGTAATTCACATGACCCAGAGCAAAGAGCACGTGAGTAATAAATATACTCAAACATGTATACTAAATACTAAAAAAATCCAACTAAACATTGACACTTTGCCTCATATAATAAAGAATAATAAATCTACAAGAATGATGTTCCCGTTAACTGTTTGCCATATTGGATTTTCTTGAGCCAAAGGAATTGAGGGTAAAATTGGAAATGGCTCCTAGCCTAAACTACATAGGTATGTCCCAAGGAAACATTATGCCAAATTTCAAGTTCTTATCCGCCATATCACGATACTTTTGTTAAGCCACCCAACTAAGCATTGCTGCTTCACTCTTCGTTCTGTTGATTGTAAATATTACTTGTTCGTGTTCAGGGTAATAAGTTCAATATACAGGAGCGAACACAAACACCTGTATAGTTTTGTAGGTTCGATTTACTGGATAAGAGATATGTACTCAAGGGAAGTAGCGCTCCTCAACCTGTCTGCTGGTCAACTGCTCTATAGACGACGTATGGCAAGTGACACATTAACAGCTTCCATACGTCGCCAGGCACATTAATTAAGCATGTGGGACATTGATAAATACATTGCCACACGCTACTAGCTAGGCTAAATAAATAATACATAAATGGAGCACATACATAATATACATAGCATAATATAAATACAGCATACAGAATATACATACATTACTTACTGTTATTTTCACTAGGAGTCAATAGTAATATGTTTGGGTGTTTATCTCAGTGCTAATGTTCACACCAAACACCGGTCATCTTTTCTATTTATTAAAATATATATATTTATAGTATGTCACAATCTGTTGGGTTTATGTACGGAATAACAAACACAGGGCCTACTCTTGGTCTGGGGCGAGGAGGTGACAGGAATGACGTAAATGCCATCTCCTACTTTTTATTCTTTTTTTTTTTATTGGGCACTCCCCTACAGCCTTGTGTAAGGTGAAGCGCAGAAGCTTTTACAGCGCCCAACAGGGAAGCATGCTAAGTTCATGCTTGCCTTTATGTCTCATGAGTTAAGGGTGTAGAAGCTTGAAGAGTCAAGGGCGTCGAAGCCTGAAGAGTCAGTGGTTTATGTCATCAAGCTATTGGAAGCTCCAACAACTCCTTGAATACGAATTCGCAACTTTCGACTTACAACAGGTACCTACTTCACTGCTAGGTGAACAAGGACTAATGGGGGCTAGGAAGTAAGTCCAAACAACTTCCACCAGCCTGGGAATCGAACCCGTGACATCTTGCTTGCGAGGCAAGAACGGTACCACTTCTACCACCGATCCTCCATCTCCTACGTGACTGGAAATGATGAGTCACGGCTATGAATTCTTGTGTAGAACATAATAAGATATGACGATATATGCAAGTGCCCCTGTGTTGGTCAATTTTAGTAGTGTGTTGCATATAAACACAATATGTAGATAGCCTGAATTTATATGATTACTACTGTCTATATGTAGACAAAGGCTATTACACTTACGACTCTGTGTGCATCAGCCTCTGTCACATATAAAGTTAGTAATTTTATATCAATGTGGGATAATAAAATATATTCAATATATTATATACTTTCTATCATTCAAAGTAATGAGCATCTAGGCTCAAATAAGCATTTGTTTATATCACGCTATCTTGTCTTGACAGTCCATTAACTTTCATACCAGCCCTTTGTTCATGTCAGATGCTCATTAGTTTGACAATACCAAGTATTTGTCCAGCTATTAGTACCCCAATATAGGTAGAAAATTACCGAGGTTGATGTTATTACAGGGTCGCTATAGCTTGGGTAACCGTTCAATACCTCGTTTGGGACGAGCTGCGTAAAAAAATTTATACATTCCTCGCCACTTGGAGAGATTTAGCTGCTGGTGGACGAGAAGATGTCACTTAGGTTGCATCCGCTCTGACTATACGAATATTACAATATATGTTTAATCTCGTCACAAGGGACATTTATTGCGCCTTTCAATTAAAAAAATAGCTCCTTTGTATTTAATACATCATATTTCTTTTATGTAATACAGTCCCACATGTAAACATGTTATTGATATGCATGTAAAATATATTGATATTTCTGTTGTCATAATGACTAAGGGCATAATTTTCTTATGTATTAAGAATGCATTACTTCTCCCCTGAGAACAACTTCAATAACATGCGCTTCACCGAGAGAGAGATATATATATATAGAGAGAGAGAGAGAGAGAGAGAGAGAGAGAGAGAGAGAGTGAAACAGGAGTTCAAGAATCATGTGTTTGTTCATATTTTTTTTTACTATTACATTTAGAACGGAATGTTAGAGGAACTGTTTATAACATCCTCTGGTAAGGGACTTTATAACCAAGAATACTCACAGATGTGTTCAGTTCAGGACACAACACTACAGGTGCTGCATTATTTCATTCAGTTTCGACGCTGACTCGTTCGGAAGGAGACGCGGACTATTTTAGGTGACTTTCATAATTACTTACAGTCGGAAGACCACAGAAATTTTTCCTTTTAACTCACCTGAAAGTAAGTTTCTTGTCATTACTGTTATCAAGAAGTATGATGACAGCGCGGCAGGTGAGCGTGGCGTCGCCCCACACTCCCTGCAGGAGCTGATCCATAGCTCCATTGCTTTTGGCCAACGGGGATTGAGAAAACAGCCGCCACCCGTCCACAACCACGACACTGTCTCCATCTGCTGCCAGTTGTCTGAGGACCAATATTCGTCAGTTATAATGATGATTATTACTATTATATATATATATATATATATATATATATATATATATATATATATATATATATATATATATATATATATTACTAGGAAGTAATATTACTATGAATGATTAAATCACTTATGAGAGGGGGTAGTTAAACATATAGTAATTTTCTTAAAACTATACTTAATGTTAATATTTACAAAAATAAACAAATGAACACTCAATTAAGGAGTTATCTAAACAGTTAAAGGTAGTTGTGTATAAGAGAGAATATTAATGTGAACACTGTGCCGGCTTGTAATGGAATGATCACTGGCCAGGAAGTGTTGTGTCCTAGTAGGAATTTTCACTGGAGAAGTTTGCAAGATTGAACACACAATTGTTGCTCTAACCCTGTATCTAAGGCCGACACGTCCCTAAGCCAAAGATAATAAATTAGATGACTTAACGTAAATAAGCTGGCCGTGGTGAGATTCAAGGATGCGTTGGATAGGTCTACCACAGATTGACACGTTGAGTATAGAGATGAAGATATTGAGCCCAGTTAAACTGTAGAAGTGTCTGAGCTCCCGATCCATGCACCAGCTTATAAAACCTCGTATTGAGGAGCAGCTTGTGGAGGCGGGGCTTCGATACTCAGCGGTGATTGGCTCCTGTAGAAGCGTTTAGCAAATGCTTTTGAAAATACCTAACATAAGAGAGGCTCTTGTGTCCACACTTAAAGTCCTTCGACCAGCTTGTTACCTGGCATGGAAGTAGGGACCTGTGACATACACCCCCCAGTGTGCCTTCGAGAACTTGCTTTTTCTGTGGAACATTATTGTATTTGGAGTTTTATGAAGCTCCGCTGCTCATTTGGGCAAAATCTGTAATTTTCTCTGAAGTAATACTTAAAACTCGTAATCTGGAAACAAATTGTTTCTCATCAGTCAAATTAATTGCAACTAATTCCCAATCATTCAAAAATGGTTAGAGGAAAAATATATCTTTGTCCTCAAAAGTTTGATCGATGTGATGTAGTTGCTTGACTACAGCTTAATCCTTTTAGAACAGTAGTATGCAACAAAAGACGCTGAGGTCATAAGACACACAACCTTACTTATTTTTCTCCGTGTATTCCCATTTTTTTTATTACTAATATCCATATTTTTAGTTGCCTTTTTCTTTTTTCTTATCAGTTCCACAAATTGTTAACCTCAAAATGATTGATCCTGTGAAGTAAAAATCACCTCATATTTCTTTAAGTAAGACTCCCTATTCTTTACTACATTTATCATAATCAATACCTAATTGAAACACACACGCACACAAACAAAACGGCCAATTTCATCATTTTCTCTTCGCACTACATAAATTATAACATTCTAGCAACATACAGTATATCTTATGTCCAGGGTATGAACAAGACTTAATATCCAAGTAACCAATATTTACTCAATTATTTTTGTGGGGGCAAAACTTACTGTACTATAGCTGTATCAAACATAGACACAACAGCCTCCCTATGTGAGGGATGTTGCAGCTATTAGACGCAGCGCTCTTCATATCTTATAATGAAAAATAGGAACATTCAATATACTGTAGATTCAAATTTGATATTCAGGCCTATTTCTTTCTTGACTCACCTGATCATCGTTGAGAACATTAAGCTTTGTGTTGTTGTATCGACCAGCACCAAGTGACACCCAGCAAGGTGCTGTTCCACCACCTGGCTCACCACCTCGCCCACCTGGTCTATCCACCGATCTACTACCACACCGCTGTGGAACATGGGAGCCGTCATCAGCACGTCTGTTTGGTGACTGAGGCCGGCATTACTATCCATAGTTCTACCGACACACTTTCTCACCATCAACAACGCAATGAGTGTCGTCATACGTACAGTTGTTGACATATTCGCTGAAAAAATGAATTGTCACCTTATAAATTATCGAACTTTAAAAAAAGAAAAAACTTGTATGATTGAGCATAAGAGTCAGGGGTGGATAAAACCTTTATATATGTTGATTATAAATATTAATTATAAGTTAGCGGATGAGGAGACTTAACACAACGGATTGCTTATCTGTATTATTTTATAAATACTACTTTTTCGTTGGTTATTTCTCGTACTTTACTTAATGTTGTTGTTGCATTCAAGAATATTAAACTTCATCTTCCAGTCACCAGCATTCTTTTTTTCCATATAAAATAAAATTCGGATCCCAAGAAATTCAGAAATTCCTAGTAAGATCATGGCCTCGATTTTCTGAAATTTCATAGAGATTTTTCTAATCGAATGCCATCCATGTAAAGTATTATACTGGTCTAATAATATAATTTCTTGATGCTATCCGAAAAAAGAATTATAAGGAATGCTAGCTGGAGGTGTGCAACTGCTACTGTTTGATGAGACCTGGGTTCTTTTTCAGGAGGAGGGTGAGATCAAGTTCACAATGGTCAGGTATTAGGTATGACCCTACTAATCTTCAAAAAGCACCGCAGCAGTCGGTAGTCAGGTCAGAGTGTAAGCTGACCCAATTTCTTTATCTCTCTCTCTACAAAGGCCCTGAGAGTAATGGCTTATGTGTTATTCGTTAGTATAAATTTAATTATGTGGGAAAAGTGTCTCATATGTCGAGTGTTGGAGAACAACAAGAGGACTAAGGACTGTGGATTAGAAGGGGTAAGAGAGGGATTTGAGATGAATATGGTTTGGGGAAATATTATATTCGATGGAAATTGTAATTGTTTTTTCCAAGGTTATTATAGAATCTGAATTGTATGAAAAGAGACATTCTAGTTTTGTACTTACTTTTATATTCCTTATCGATTTAGTTCCTATAGACTCTCGCGTCTCTTGAATACTATTTAGACATGATATTTTGTATTGACAAAATAAAACATTAATTATGATTATGTATTTTAATTACGGCAGTTCTACATAGGAAGATGAGGACTAATAAACCAATGTTTAAAGTCTGCAGTAAGAGTATAGAGGGTCGAAGGAGGTCCAGACATTGAAGGAGTGATGATGTTACTGTGCTTCTTCATAACTTTAAGAGGTCTGCCACTACGAGGTCTTGTGTTGACGTGACCTTCTCGTTTCCAGCGTCTGATCCACCTGCACACAGTCGATGCACTCTTACCTGTTGCTCGTGCAATGGAACGGCAGGTCATCCCGTCCATCCACATTGACACTATCCTAGTGCGTTCTGTCAAGTCTGTCGGCTTGTGAGGACGTCGAAATTTCATTCTTTTCCTCTATGCAAAAATAAATTAATGTTACGTAGGTAATTGGTGGAAACCAATAATTCATAATATGTCTGTGCAGTAATTGTATGAGCAGTAAGTTAATCCATGCGAGGTAAAGGAATTATGTCTTAATATGATATGATTTTCTGTTTTAATTTGTCTTTTAACTTTTCATGGAATTTAACTTTTGGTTTAACATTTTAAGTTTTCTCATGTTTAAGATAAAAAAAATAACTTGTTGAGCATTGATAACAGTCATAGAAAAATAGAAATACAGCATAACAGTTTGACAATTGGGACACAATAGCTTCGTAAAATAGCGGACATATGCAGATTTGATTATGACCAAGAAGAAATATGCATTAACAAAGGTGAAATCCATCATTAACGACCTTAAAGCTGAGAAAAAAAAACAGTATCTTCATTTTGTGTTATTTCTTACATCGATCATCACCGAAACTTCTGTTTTTTACGAATCACTTAAAGTGTGTTGGACGACAAAAAGGATTATATGATATAACATATCTTCCTACCAAGTGTGTGTGATCACTTGACAAACGTTTGCTTGGTATGAATGCATCGTTCATGAAATACGCACAGTACAATGCTTTCCACACTACATTAATATGCCCGAAAAAGATAACTCAAAATTAATGTTTATTATTAGTGTCTAATGCAAAATTATTTTATTCTCTCGCTTTAATGTCAGTAACAAGTAAGAGAAGGTGTAGGACAGGTGGACTTACAGTGGGAGTCAGAGTGAACTGTTGGTGACAGAGAGCGGTGGACGAGAACAATGAACAGAAGGTTTCTCTGTCCCCTCCTTTTATTTGGTCGCTCACGCATTCGCTGAATGTCACTCGTCGACAGTATTTGTTTACGCCTTTTACATTTTGTATCAAATAAGTTCACAAATATTATTTTCATCTAGATTGTAGCAGGACATACCTATATGATCGTATTTCATGTGTCAATATATAAGCTGCATATATTGTATATAGCTGGAGCGGGGATGGCAACAATCCAAGAGGAAAACCCATGTGTGTGTGTGTGTAATCATGGTTATAATTAACGGTTTATTGAAAGAGCACGCCAGCCAGAATGCTGAAAATAAAAAGTTAATTAATTCAGGAATGCGTCACTTGACTAACAAATTATACACAAGTAACCTAAGACATACGAATTTGATATATATTTAAAGGTGGGGAGAAATTCATACTACAGGCATTTCAACAAAGTAACAGCG
>NW_024715430.1:0-54140 GCF_018991925.1 Homarus americanus
TACAAGTGGAGACTCCACTTGTGACGTTGCTCCAATGGGACTTAGTGCCGTTAATGCTCACTCGCTGTTTCCTGTCCTGTAACCACGTAATCCATTTAAGGATGTCACCTTTGATGCCATGAGCTTCTACCTTTCTAATTAGTCTTTCGTGGGGGACTCTGTCGAAGGCTTTGCTAAAGTCGAGATAAACCACATCATAATTGTGCCCCCTGTCCACCGATTCGAAAACTGATGAAAAGAATGTTAATAGATTAGTTAGGCAAGAACGTCCGCTTGTGAAGCCATGCTGGGAATCATTGATCAATCGGTGCTTCTCCAGGTGATTTCGAATAGAGTTTGAAATGATTGCTTCCAGTAATTTGCCTACTATTGATGTTAGACTGATTGGGCGGTAGTTAGAGGATAGTGATCTATCCCCCTTCTTGAAAATCGGTATTACATTCGCTATCCTCCAGGATTCTGGTACTACACCTGTTTTTAAGGACATGTTAAACAACTTTGCTAAGGGCATACTAAGCTCTTCCTTACATTCCTTTAATACTCTGGCAAATATCTCATCGGGACCAGGTGACTTATTAGGCTTTAGTTTGTCTATTTGCTTGCAAACATCATTACTAGTCACTACTATCTCACTTAATTTGTTTTCTTCACTATCTCTGAATAGAGTCGGTGCCTCGGGTATCATGTTTAAATTTTCGGTGGTGAAAACTGTTGAAAAATATTTATTAAAATTATTGCTCATTTCTCCGTCGTTATCAGTGAGCTCGCCGGAGTCTGACCGTATTGGTCCAATCTTTTCTCGTGTTTTAGTTTGATACATTTGGTAGAATCCTTTGGGGTTTGTCTTCGCCCCCCTTGCTATCCTTACCTCATTATTCCTCTTTGCTTTCCTTATCTCGGTTTTAACCCTACTCGCCAATACCCTATAATAGTCCCGGAGGTGAATTTCGCCACGATTTATCCTTCTACCTATAGCCTTCCTTTGGCCAATGATGTTCTTTAAATAATTATTTATCCCTTTAGGGTCATTGTTGTCTGATCTGAGTTTTTTGTGTGGTATGTTCTGCCTTTGTGCATTAAGTAACTCACCATTTAAATTGTCGTGGAACTCGGCAATCTCAGATCTCGTTATCAGGTCGGTGTCATCTGTCAGGTTCACGGCCAAGCGCGACACCCCCTCTCTCAGCTGCCTCTTTAAACTGTCAAAGTTTGCACTTCTGAAATCTGGTACTTTAGTGGAATTTTCCTTACGTCTGCCCTGAAAATCTAACTGGAATCGGAGAATGACAAGACTAATCACTGGCATTAGGAACCTTGAGTATAGAGACTGGTTAAAGCATCTTAATTTGCACTCCCTCGAGAGACGTAGAGCGAGGGGCGACCTGATAGAGGTGTATAAGTGGAAGTCAGGGCTAAACAAAGGGGACATTACAAAGGTACTCAAACTATCCAACCAGGAGCGAACTCGTAACAATGGTTTTAAATTAGACAAATTTAGATTTAGGCATGAAACAGGTAAACACTGGTTTGGAAACAGAGTAGTGGATGAATGGAACAAGTTACCAAATATCATCATTAACTCGAATACGCTGAATAGCATCAAACATAGGTTGGATGCTTATATGAGCAATAGGGGTTGGGTGTAAACGGGACTGCCCAATATGGGCCAATAGGCCCACTGCAATTTCCTCCATTCTTATGTTCTTATGTTCTTATGTTCAATATTACCTTGTAATTTAATTGACAGTAGGAACATTATAGAATCTAGTCTCATGAAACATACCGAAGCAGTCAACATGAATTTGAGTAATGGCATGTACAAACTGGACAATTTTGTAATTAAGAAGATTTGTAACCAGGTGAGAAGGTTGGGTCACCTTACCCTCTGACTTGACTACCGACCGTTGCGGTGCTTTTTAAAGATTAGTAGGGTCATTACCTAATACCTGACCATTGTGGACCTGATCTCACCCTCCTCTGTATATATACACCTTGTTTTGTACTTCTCCTTAGTCTGTACCCACCCCTGAAGATGTGAATTACAGGAAAGCGCTTGGGAACTTCGTGTTTTCTTCTTTCCTTGTGGTTATCAGCATATATATGCTTATCATGAGAAATGGCCAAAACTATATATATATATATATATATATATATATATATATATATATATATATATATATATATATAGAGAGAGAGAGAGAGAGAGAGAGAGAGAGAGAGGCCTGGACATTATAACGGTGAGAGTGAGAGAACAAGTGTCAGGGTGGCCGCCACACACTGAACCACACTCACTCTGGTTCAAGTGTGCCGCTCTGGGCCATCCTCCAGGACACACCCCGGCCAGCACGAGCGTCAAGGAGGGATGGTGAGGGACACAGAAAGAAGGAGGGAAGGGAAGGAAGGAAAGAAGGAGGGAGGGAGGGACCACAACACTGGTATTAAAGAGGGGAAACAAGCATGAAAGAGAGAGAGAGAGAGAGAATAGCAGAGAATGAAAAATGTGAACAAGAAAGAAAGAAAGAAAGGATGGAGTAACGAAGGAAGGAAGGAAGGAAGAAAATAAGATGGATAAAAGCAACGAAAGAAGTAAGAAGTAAAGAGAAAAAGGAAATAGTTGACTGGAACAAGGGTAAGAGAGACGACAGGTAAAAGTAAGTGGGAGAGGAGAGACGTTAAGAGGGAAATATTGGGTAAGAGGAAGTGAAGGAGGAGACAGGAGCTGGAAAAAGGGATGAGAGAGGAAGGGGAGACTGAAAATGTGGGGAAGTGAGAAGAGGAGGAGAGGGCAAGACGGGGAGGGAAACTGGAGGTGAAAGGGGAGAAGGGGAAGACGGGGAGAGAAGTGGGATGGGAAAACAGGGAGGGAGAAAGGGAAGACTGAGAATGAGAAGAGGAAAAGGAGGAGAGGGGAAGACGGAGGAGGAAGGATGAAGGGGCGATAAGCTAAGGGGAAAATAAGAGAGAAGGAGGGAAAGAATGGAGTGTGATGAAAGAGGAGAAGAGAAGAGAGGAGGCGAGAAGGGAATATTGCGAAGGAGGCGAGGGAAAACAGTAGAGGGGAAGAAGAAGGAAGAGGAGGAGAGATAAAAAGGGATAAGAGGAGAAGAAAAAGATAAATGTGGGAGGAGAGAAGAAGGGAGCTCTAATAGGATGGGAAAGGATGAGAGTAAAGGAAAAACACGAGAGAGAAGAGAAGATGGAGGAGAAAAGGGAACTGCAGAGAGAAAGGAAAGAGAATAAACGAAGAGAATAAAGAGAGGAAGGGAGGTGGAAGGAAGAAGAGGGAAATTGGGTGGATAGGGATTAAGAAGTAGAGGAGAGGGGAAAGGAAGGAGTGAGAAGAGGGAGGGAAGAGTGAAGAGAAAAAATAAATAGGGTAAGGAGATAAGGAGTAGGTGTGGTGGATAAGAGAGTTGGGAGAGGGAGTATGGGGTAAGGGGGAAAATAGGGGAGAGGAAGTAAGTGTAGGGGGAGAGGGAGTAGGGGTAAGGGGAGAGTGGCAGTAGGGGCAAGGGGAGAGACAGCATGGGGTGAAGGGAGAGGGAGTAGGGGCAAGGGGAGAGGGAGTAGGGGCAACGGGAAAGAGGAAGCACGGGTGAGGGGAAAAGACTGTAGAGTAAAAAAAAATAAAGTGACATAAAAACCAGTGATCGTAAACATCTAGGAACACCATCTGGAAAAAAATTGGATCAGTAGGCAGAAAATACGAGATACAAATGGTGGAGGTAACAAGAGGATAGCGTCACCCAGGCAGAACACACACTCCTCACCTCTAACACTATACAAATTGGTTCAGGAAAAAAAAAACGAAATTGTGTACCATTATAATATACCTGTGCAACAAATTCTTGAATCTACACGAAACACTCGTTAAGTGATAGATAAACAGACGTACGGACAATCCCCCAAGACACGTGAGCAATCTAGAGGCGGGATAAAAAAAAAGTGAAAAAAGTGATACAATACTGAAAATGTCAAAAACGACATTTTATTCTCTTATTGGGATAACAACTAAGAAATGCTCGACTTAACTCGGTATAAACATTGCCAGAGCGCTATATGTAAATATTATATATCTCGGGAAATATAACCAAGATATATAACAGGAAAGCCTTTATACCAAACAGAAAAAAACCATCGGTTATGAGCACCACGTCCACATAAAACACCCGCTACCGCTACTACCACCACTGCTACCGCCACTGCTGCCACTACCAGCACCACTACTACTGCCACCACTACTACTTTTTTAATGGCCTCCAACTTCCCCTTATAGCTATACCTTTCCCACACATTTTATTACCTAACTATCCTAGTGCAACGTTATTTATCCCCGCTGAGTTAGCTGTTTCCTATAGTACAAGTCTGCGACAGTTGCTTGTTTAGGGATTTCTACTACTACAGTACTGCTGTTGCTGCTAACACCATCTCCACCACTACTACTACTACCACCACTCCTACCTCTATCATTATTGCCACCACCATCACTAGTGCAACCACCACTCCTGCTACCACCACTCCTGCCACCAACACCACCACTAATCCCACCATCACCACCACTAACCACCATCGCTATCATCTCCACCACTACTGGTACCACAACCCCCACCAACACTACTAAAAGAAATGGTTGCCCCTGTATAGCGAGGATTGCCGGCCCTAGGGCCACCTAGGCGTGAATTTGTTTAAGGTGTAGAAGCTGTCGCCAACACAACAACCACGCCCTAAGTTAACGAGTTACATGACCCGGTGTCAAGGAATAGTCAGAGAAGACCGGACAACTCGCTAACTGCACTGGCTAACCATTACCCCGGAACACGATCCGCAAGTCGATTAACCTCCAGGTTCCCAATTACTGCTGGGTAGACAGAGGCAAATAGTGTAAAGAAAATTGCTCATAGTTTCACCCTGCCCGGGGATCAAACCTGGGTCCGTTCGCTTGCGAGACGAGCATGCTGACCATTACACCACAGGTCGCCACCACCACTAATACCACCACCATCACTACTGCCACCACCACCACTACTGAGACCACTACCACTAAAAGCCATCACCACCCCTTGCACCACACCTATCACCAGAGTACGAGTATATCACATTTGCTTTTACTTAACACCACCACCATCATCACTACCATTAGCATAACCACCACATCTCCCAACACCACAAACACCAGAATATCCACCATCAGCATTACTAATAATAATTTCTAACACTAACACCACCAACACCATCACCACAATTATCACCATTACTGCTACCAAAATATCACAAACACCCTGAACTGCTCCAAAACCATAGGCACCACCACCATTACCACCAGATATATGACCACTGCTCCATCCTGCCAACATTACTACCGCCGTTTTAACCACATCAGCTACCATTTCGGTCGCTCCCACCATTACCATTACTACCACTATAACCACCACTGCTACCACAACCACCTCTACGACAACACCCATCATTTTCGCTATCACCACTAACAACACCCCTACTACAACCATTACCACTACTACCACCACCATCATCATCTCCATCACTATCACAACCACCACATAACAACTACTACCACCACCATTAATTCCATCACCAATGTTGCCATCACCATTACCGTCACTACCACCACTAACTAAACTCTCAACATCACTACCACCACCAGTACCCCCAACTACCACCACCGCTACCTTCGTCTCCATCACTTATACAATGACATTCATCACCAGCGCTATCATCAGCAATATTTACACCACCATCACTACCTGGACCATCATCACCATCAATATCACCATGATCACCACCATCAAGACCAGCACAACTACTACTACCCCTAGATTATATCAAACACGCAGCTACCTTCCACCATAACAAACCATAACCACCACTACCAATCAGCCACCACCACCATCATCAATCAGCCACCACCACTATCACCACCAACCCCATAACCACCATCATCAATCAGAGACCACCACTACCATCAATCAGCCACCACCACTACCACCAATCAACCACCAACACCATAACCACCACCACCAATCAGCCACCAACACCATAAACACCATCACCACCAATCAGCCATCAACACCATAAACACCATCACCATCAACACCATAACCACCACCACCACCAATGAGCCACCAGCACCATAACCAACATTACCACCACCACCAACACTAATCAGCCACCGACACCATAACCACCAACAATCAACCACCAACACCAAAACCACCACCACCAATCAGCCACCAACACCATAAACACCATCACCACCAATCAGCCACCACCACCACCACCATTCAACCACCAACACATCTTCTCGAGGAGAGAGAGTGGAAACGGCTAGTAAGCAGAGGTCCTCCTACTTTATACACCTCGGCTGGGATTCCATAAGGCCCTGAAGCTTTGTTATTTTTCAACTGTTTGATGGCCTTAGCTACCTCATCCAGCGATGGAGGATAGCTGAGGTGAGTCAGCTCTGGATGCTGAGGGACCTGCTGGGTAGTCAGAACATCCACATCGGTGTTTTGGTTGAGCAGCAAATGGTAGTGCTCTTTCCAGCACTGAAAGATGCCTTCCTCGTCTTTAATTAGGGAGTTACCATCGGATGAGCGAGGACGGGCTGCGACATGAGTGACTGTCCCATAAAATGTTTTAGTGAAATTGAAAAATTCGCGCAACTTGTGTTGATCTGCAAGTGTTTGTGTTTCAAATGCCTTAATTTTAAACCAGTCGTTCTTTAGATTGCGAAGTTTGAGTTGGGCCACCGCTTTCTTTTTGCAGAAGGTATCAGCTTTGGTCCGAGATTGAGGGTTGTTCTGCCAATCAGTTAAAGCATCACGTTTATCATCGACGAGTACATTGATTTCCGTGTCATTTTCAGCAAACCAGTCCTGGTGTATTCTTTCGACCTGGCCGCGGGTTCCTCTGCAAGTTTTTTTCATGACAGTGTCGAGAATTTCCCATTCGATTGTTTATCAGTCTATGTTCGAGCTGCTCTCTGAAAGCATGTGCTACCGCTGGATCCTCCAGGAGCTTAATGTTAAAACCACTTCTGGAGGCTTGCTGCCTCCGCCGTTTTGGGGCGACGTGAAGTGAGAGCTTGGCTCTGACGAGTCGATGATCAGTGTCCAGTGATCTGAGCCACGCATCGCTCGGGTGATGAGGACATCTCGGCGATCTCTTTCTCTGACAATGATGTAGTCAATGAGATGCCACTGTTTGGATCGTGGTTATTTCCACGAATCCTTGAACTTGTCGGTCTGCTTAAACATGGTATTGGTGATAGTGAAGTTGTGTGCAGCCCACTTGCTGAGGAGTAGGTCTTCGGGATTACATTTGCCTAGTCCATTTCTCCCTATGATTCCCTGCCAAATGTCAGCATCTCAGCCACCAACACCATAACCACCACCAATCAGCCACTAACACCATATTCATTACCACCTCCAATCAGCCACCAACACCATAACCACCACCTCCTCCACCAATCAACCACCACCACCACCAATGAAGCACCAACACCATAACCACCACCACCAAATACACTAATACCATAACCACCACCGCCAATCAACCACCAACACCATAACCACCAACACCATAACCACCAGCACCACCAATCAACCACCAACACCATAACCACCACCACCAATCAGTCACCAACACCATAACCACCACCACCAATTAGCCACCAACACCATAACCACCACCACCAATCAACCACCACCATAACCAACTTGTAATAACAACATAATAAGCACACCTTGAGTTATATAATAATAACCACAACATCTTACATTAATTTATTATACTGTAACTCTCACAAGACTGACATAGTAAAGGTTAAAGCATATGTCTTAAGCATAGACAAAAAAGTCACACTCTTAGTCTGTAAAGTGCTGAACTGCCTCTGTTCACACGGCCAGCACCGGCAGACATCATGCAAGGCCTGACCCACACACTCTGATAGGAAGACGAGCTATAACAGATCTCTCTTGAACAAACTGTAATAGATGCTGTGTGTAATGTATAGAAAACACCCAGTTGTGTTTCAGAATAAAACCCGGCCACTGATAAACTCTTACCAATACCGTGATGGACACAGGACACACCAACATTACTCTTATAAAAGCTAAGAAACTATAAGAACATTCTAGAACAACCTAACACAAAATTCCACCACTGCCACCACCATCAATGACAAAAAACACCTCTAGCACCCCCATCACCACTACTATCATCATCATTACTTGCTCTTGACACCCTTAACTTCAGTTGTCAAGCGCTTTTCTCTGAAGCCAGACACAAATGTGCATACCTCGTTGGCCGGGGTCTCGAGATCAAACATGACAGAGTTGAATGCCCTCACCAAACTCGCGTCTAACAAAGACATTGTTGAATACAATATGGGTCTGTTAAAAACAACACTTAAAACTGTAATCGGGAAAGAACTTCTTGATGAATTTGGCGCAGGCAGACGAGTGCAAACGGGCATTAGTCAATCCACTGTTAACCCTGACGAGATGTTGTAACCATTTGACCAGTGGTCCCCAACCTGTAGGAGTGGCGTCCTCGGAACCACATTATGGAGCCTGCAAAGGTTCATTAGAAAATTGTGAATTATTTGTGATTCTTTGTAAAAATGAAATTAATGAAAATATGTAATAACTTGATATAAATGTCGTGTAGAGATCGTGTGTATTTACTCCGGACTGGACCCAGAAAAAGAGCCAGTCTTCTCACTAGAATAAATATACGCGTCCTGTTCAAGAGTAAATGTAAAAAGTATGCAACTGGTAACAGTTAGACATGTAAAACTGCAAATAACTGTACAGTATATATGAGATTTTTTCTTGAATGTAGACCCAAAGTTTTGGCGCCGTCCACTATATTTACAATGATAAATGTGGCCCAGAGCCAACAAAAGAATGGGGACCACTGCGCTAGACTAAGATCTCTGGCAGTATGTCCCACAAGCACATTGAACAAAACTAAATGTAAAGTGTGTGGTCAAACATATGGCCACACACTCGAACACTACGTCCTTGACTGTGTGAAGATAGAACCTTTCAGGGACAGGCCCAAGCACACTGTGTGTGAAATGGGATAACACTTTATATCTAATGGCAAGATAGCCGACATATTAAGAGTGTATCCACATTTATGCATTCAGTAGCTATATTATTTCTCACGTATAGAACCAAACACACAATGTGCTGAATACCTCTCACGGAAATGTGAATAATAAGGTGTGCGGCCAGACATACTGTCTCATACTCCTGTACTCACGCAGTTGTGAAGAAGTCACCCTCTATGTACAGAACTAAACAAAGAATTTATTTGAAATACTCTATAACATTCAATGCCATAATATCCTGACCACTGGGATCTGTTATACACACCCTATGTAACATCTACTCTGTAATCCTTTTGCGCTACCGCTCACAGGATGAGTATGAGATGCACAAAATGGCAAAATTAAATTAAATTACAAATAAATCACCACCACCATTAGCACCACTATTACTACTACCACCATAATCACCATCACTACCATCGTCACTACCACCACCACGGCCACTTCCACCATCAATAGCGACACTATCTCTACCACCACCAATACTCAGTGTGGACACCATCAACACCACAACTACCACCAGCACTTCCTCAACCACCACCGGGACTACCACCATTACTATCACTGCCACCACTGCCAACACTACCACCATCACTACCACCAGCAACAACACCACACACCAACACTACCACCACCAGCGTGACCCCAACACTCCCCTTAGTGTAGCGTGACCCAATACCTCCCATGTGAGCGTACCCCACACCTCCCCCTTAGTGCGTGACCCCAACACCCCCTTAGTGTAAGTGACCCCCAACACACTCTTAGTGTAGCGTGACCCCAACACCCCCCAGAGTAGTGGACACCAACACCCCTTAGTGTAGCGTGACCCCAACACCCTCCTAGTGTAGCGTGACTCCAACACCCTCCTAGTGTAGCGTGATCCCCAAAACTCTCCCCTAGTGGTGTGACCCCAACACCCCTCTAGTGTAGCGTGACTCCAACAGTCCCCATAGTGAGTGACTGCAACACCCCCTAGTGTAGCGTGACCCCAACACCCTTAGTGCAGGTGACCCCAACACTCACCCCCAGAGTAGTGTGACACCAACACTCCCTGTAGTGTGCATTCCCCCAACACCCTCCTAGTAGCAGGCCCAACACCCTCCTAGTGTAGTCCCAAACCCTAGTAGTGTGACCCAACACTCCCTCTAGTGTAGCGTGACTCCAACAGTCCCCATAGTGTAGCGTGACTGCAACACTCCCCTAGTGTAGCGCGACCCAAAACTCCCCGTAGTGTAGCGTGACCCCCAACACTCCCCTCCCAATGTAGGTGAACCCAACACTCCCTCCTAGTGTAGCGTGACCCCCAAAACTCTCCCTCAGTGTAGTGTGACCCCAACACTCCCTCTAGTATAGAGTGACACCAACACTCCCCATAGTAAGATGACCCAACACCCCTAGTGTAAAGGAAGAGTGGAAGGGAGGAGGAGGAGGAGGAGGAGGAGGAGGAGGAGGAGGAGGAGTGTAGGGGTAGCAGGAGGGTAAAGAGGGAGCAGGAGGGTGGGAGAGGAGCAGGAGGGCAAAGAGGGAGCAGAGGGTAAAGAGGGAGCAGGAGGGTGGGAGAGAGCAAGAGGCTGCAGGGGTAGCAGGATGGTGGAGGAGAAATATGGGGGAAGTTGAGAATACTGGGGAGAGCAGGGAGGAGGGATGGAGAAGAGGAGGTTAGAGTGAAAAGGTAGAAAGTTAGTCGAAATTTTAAAGTTATATTTTAGGTCTGGTGGTACAGATAGGGGCGCACAGGAAGATATCTCAATATAAGACATTAGGGGCAGAGTGTATGTGTGTGTGTGTGGGGGGCAGGGGGAGGGAGGGGCAGGGGGTGGGAGGAGGAAGGAGTAGAGTGAAAGGAAGGGGCAGGAGGTAGGGCAGGAGGAGGTAGGGGTAGGTGAAGAGAAGGCAAGGAGGAGCAGAAGGTGTAGGGCAGAAAGCAGGAGGGCAGGGAGGGGCAGGAGGGGAGGTAGGGGCAGGAGGGGTGAGAGGTGAGGGGGAGTGGAGGGATGAGAGGTGGTGGGGCAGGAGGGTGAGTGGAGGGGTGAGAGGTGGGCAGTGGAGGGGTGCTAGTAAGGGAGGGGTGAGAGGTGGAGGAGGCAGTGGTGGGGCAGGGAGGGAGAGGTGTGGAGGGTGAGAGGTGGTGGGGGCAGTGGTGGGGTAAGAGGTGGGCAGGAGGTGGAGGTGGTGGGGCAGGAGGGAGAGGTGGGCAGTGGAGGAGGTGGTGGGCAGTGGAGGTGAGAGGTGGTGGGTGGAGGCAGAGAGGTGGGCAGAGAGGTGAGGCAGGGCAGTGGAGGGGAGAGGTGGTGGGGCGTAGTGGGGGTGGGGGAGAAAGAGGTGGTGGGAGAGTGAAGGGGTGGTGGGGCAATGAAGGGGAGGGGTGGGGGCAGGAGGGGTGAGGGTGGGGCAGGGAAGGGGTGGGCAGGAAGGGGTGAGGTGGGGGCAGGAGGAGGTGGGTGGGGCAGGGTGGAGGGGGAGAGGTGGGTGGGGCAGATGGGTGGGGGATGGGGGCAGGGGGTAAAGGTGGAGGGGTGGGGTGGGGGGCAGGAGGAGAGGTGGTGTGGAGGGTGGGGGTGGTGGGGCAGGAGGGGCGAGAGGAAGGGTGGAGGAAGTGGAGGGGAGAGGTGGTGGGCAGTGGTGGGTGGTGTTGAGGGAGGTAGGTGGAGGGGTGGAGAGGTGCAGGGAAGGGGAGGTGGGGCAGGGGCAATGGAGGGTGAGAGAGGGCAGTGGAGGGGTGAGAGGTGGCAGGAGGGGTGGGATGGAGGGGCAGGGGGGTGGTGGTGGGTGGAGGTGGGGCAGTGGAGGGGTGAGAGGTGGGGCAGGAGGGGTGAGAGTGCAGGTGGAGGGGGAGAGGTGGTGGGTAGGAGGGTGAGGTAGGGTGGGGGTGGGTGGGGGAAGAGGTGGGCAGTGGAGGGGTGAGAGGTGGTGGCAGTGGAGGGGTGGAGGCAGGGGTTGCAGAGGTGGTGGGCAGGTGTGGTGGGCAGTGGTGGGTGAGAGGAGGTGGAGGGTGGGAGAGGTGGTGGAGGGGTGAGAGGTGGTGGGGCAGTGGTGGGTGGTGGGGCAGTGGGTGGGTAAGAGGTGGAGGGGCAGTGGAGGGAGAGGTGGTAAGACTGGAGGGGTGAGAGGTGGTATGTGGTGCAGGTGGTGGGGTGGTGGGGGCAGTGGTGGGGTGAGAGGTGGTGGGGTGGAGGAGAGGTGGTGGGGCGGGAGGGGTGAGAGGGTGGTGGGGCAGTGGTGGGGTGGTGGGGCGGAGGGGTGAGAGGTGGTGGGCAGTGGAGGGGTGAGAGGTGGTGGGGCAGTGGAGGGGTGAGAGGTGAGGGGGTGGAGGGGTGAGAGATGGTGAGGCAGGAGGGGTGAGAGGTGGTGGGGCAGTGGAGGGTGAGGAGGTGGAGCAGTGAAGAGGAGGAGGTGGGCAAGAGGAGAGTGGGGTGGTGGGGCAGTGGTGGGGGTGCAGTGGAGGGGTGAGAGGTGGTGGGGCAGTGGAGGGGTGAGGAGGAGGGGGCAGTGGAGGGGTGGGAGGAGGGGCAGTGGAGGGGTGAGAGGGTGGGCAGTTGAGGGTGAGAGGTGGTGGGGCAGTGGAGGGGTGAGAGATGGTGGGGCAGTGGTGGGGTGGTGGGGCAGTGGTGGGGTGAGAGGTAGGGCAGTGGAAGGGTGAGAGGTGGTGGGCAGTGGAGGGGTGAGAGATGGTAGAGGCGGAGGGTGAGAGGTGGTGGGGCTGTGAGAGGGTGGTGGGGCAGTGTGGGGTGGTGGGGCAGTGGTGGGTAAGAGGTGGTGGGGCAGTGGAGGGGTGAGAGAGGTGGTGGGGCTGGAGGGAGGAGAGGTGGGGGCTGTGGTAGAGGTGGTGGGGGCAGTGGTGGGGAGGTGGGTGGTGGGGCAGTGGTGGGGTGAGAGGTGGTGGGCAGTGGAGGGGTGGTGGTGGGGCAGTGGAGGGGGTGAGAGGTGGGGGGCAGTGGTGGGGGTGGGGCAGTGGAGGGGTGAGAGGTGGTGGGGCAGTGGGGGTGAGAGGTGGTGGCAGTGGAGGTGAGAGGTGGTGGAAAGGTGGGAGAGGTGAGGGGCAGTGGAGGGTGAGAGGTGGTGGGGCAGTGGATGGGTGGTGGGGCAGTGGTGGGTAGGAGGTGGTGGGGCGTGGAGGGGGTGAGAGGTGGTGGGGTGGAAGGTGGTGGGGTAGTGGAAGGGTGGTGGGGCAGTGGTGGGGGTGAGGTGGTGGGGGCAGTGGTGGGGGGTGAGAGGTGGTGGGGCAGTGGAAGGGTGGTGGGGCATTGAAGGGTAGTGGTGGGGCAGGGGGTGAGAGGTGGTGGGCAGTGAAGGGTGGTGGGGCAGTGGTGGGGTGAGAGGTGGGGCAGTGGTGGGGGGTGAGGGGTGATTGGAATTGAATTTTTAATTTGCCGCAGACGAGCTTACTTTATGCAACCCATACTCATCTTGTGAGCGGTAGCAAAAGTACATAGTATAGAGGCCATACAGTTTAGATCCAGTGTGATTTTGATAATCTGGCAATGAATGTTACTCTGTATTTCCAGTAGATGTGTGAGATCGGTACATAGAATTTTCATTAGGTACTATAGACCAAGAGTGCGCTTTTTCCCAGCTGAGAAGAGATGCCTCGCCCCCTCCTCAAGAGTTACAGCTGATTGGCTGTTGCAGATCTGTCCGATATTTAGCTAAATTATATAAAGATACATACATTCATTATATCAATCATGAGAACGTAGGAATTGTATCAGAAATCTTATCCATGAATTACATGTTAAACTCTTTTAGCAAATTTACGCTTTCTGAGGATGCATTAATATACTTATTTTTACCTATATTAAGGCATACAAAGACAAATTATATATCAATAATACTACAGCATGCCAAAAAATAACATTTTAAATGATCAAAATCATTATTGAAATGGTCCCCTGAAAGTTGGTGGATGAGTGTGACGACCTGAAAGCGGCCAAGCTCCCCAGTCGTAACACTCATCTACCAACTTTCAGGGGCCGTGTATACCGGAGTTTAACAGTTAATTCATGTATAAGATTTCTGATAAACTTCCTACGTGCTCATGTTTGAAATAATGAATGTATGTATCTTTATATAATTTAGCAAAATATCTTTCTCGTCAGAAACGGTCATTCCAACAATTGTGAATAAACTCATTTAGAAATAAATCATTATTTCAAGACGAAATCAGACAGATTTGCAACAGACAATCAGCTGTAACTCTTGAGAAGGAAGGGGGAGGAGCCTCTCTTCTCAGCTGGGAAAAATCGCACTATACCTGTAGATGCAAAGAGTGGCTACAGCTTTAGTATATCAGCTATCTTGTCATCAAAGATAAAATGATGTGTTATTGTATGCAGGAAGCAAGAAGCTGGAAGCAGCGCTCAATGGATCGTCGCTTCCTCAGTCGCGCGAGTCCTCACATTCTACACCAAAACCAAAAGAAGGTTATACATTCATTTTCCCGTTAACATCTTGATCTTGCAAAGAAATGAATCCTTGTGGACTATTGAAGTGGCTGCAAAATGTTTCTCTTACATTCTTTGCAGAAGAATGTGAAGCATTGTTTATTCTAGAGGGTACTGTGTTATTCTCAACTGTACATTCTTCACTGCATATCACTTTGCATCCAGACACTCTGTGTCAATGATGGTATTATAGAAAAGTGTAGTACACTTAATGTCAACTGCAGTATCTATATTTATTTCAATAACTTTATTTAAAATTCTCCATATAATTATAAAAATTCCAAAAGCAAACTCACTCTACAACACGCCTGGCACGTGACAGCCTGTAATTAAAAATATATTTTTCTTTGTTCAGAGCATTTCTAGGATAGGGTTTCAACAAATATACACAGAGTGGGTAGGCCTCGTCCTCAATCAGAATACATTCTAGTGTACTCGTGAAACTTCTTTGGGTCTCGGCGAAGTTCCTTGTAGAAATGGTGAATTCACCTTATTTTATCTTCCTCTGATATATGGGATGATATTTTCCTGGCACCTCTGCAGATACCACACGTTGAAAAGCATTATTTCTCAAAGTACCGGTCTGCACTGCATAGACGACATCGTTGCGCTGACAGACGCTGGCAGATGAGAGACAGGTCGCTTTGGAAAGTAGGTCGCGCTTCTACGCCCTGGTCGCTCGATGCCGCAGAATGCTAGCACATAGGAGATAGCCTTAAGAGAGCCACTGTGTAGATGGTCTGTATGATCTTATTTTCAGTCTGTAGGTTATGTATGTGGTCAAGAGCTCTCACTTGGGCAGTGTGTTGGAGATAAGGATTATGTGTGGTCAGTCGTTTGGGCGGGTAAGTGGGTGTTGTGATGTCGAAGCGCTACTGTGTCTCAACTTTGTACAGATGGTCTATTCCAAACATCCTCATATGTGTATCTGTAGCTTTGATCCATTTAGATTCACCAGTTTCATGACTCGCACATTCTAGCAGTTTCTTAAAAGCAATGTTATCTACTACAGATCTACGCAAAATGGGTATCATGAGGCTGACTTCAATTATTCTATCTTTGACACTGGGTATACCTAGTTCTTCCTTATTTTAAGTACTTTAGTGCTCTTGGGACAGCCTAAAGTAATTCTAAGGACTTATTTTTGCATTTTTTCCGAGCTT
The DNA here is from genome assembly GCF_018991925.1 of Homarus americanus. NCBI lineage: Eukaryota > Metazoa > Arthropoda > Malacostraca > Decapoda > Nephropidae > Homarus > Homarus americanus. The sequence continues at coordinate 15,741 of NW_024715430.1, forward strand.
GTCAATGCTTTCCCGTCACGAAGGACCAGGGCTGGTGCGGAATCTAAAGGGGTGGTGGGGCAGTTGGGAGTGAAGAGTTTGGGCAGTGGAGGGGTGAGGGGTGGTGGGATAGTGGAGGGGTGAGGGGTGGTGGGATAGTGGAGGGGTGAGGGGTGGAAGAGTGAGGTTAGGCTAGGCTAGGCTAGGCTAGGGGCTAGGCTGTAGGCTAGGTTACAGTTAGGATTAAGTTCTGTTGGGTTAGGTTAGGTATGATGGTATTAATTTATGGTTTCGTTATTTAAACCTCACATGATCAACCCTGTGTGTGTGTGTGTGTGTGTGTGTAATGGCGTGGTAAGTGAACATACATAAGAAGGAGTCAGCTGCAGGTCGTACCTGCCGCAACGCGTTCACATAAAAATTAATAACGGAGAAAAATAAGAATTGACAAAAGATGAGTGAAAGCTCTGTATGTGTATGTGTGTGTGTGTGTGTGTGTGTGTGTGTGTGTGTGTGTGTGTGTGTGTGTGTGAAATAATAATAATAATTAACGGTTTATTGAAAAAGCATGTATGCAGAAGGCTGAAAACAGTTGCATTATTGGGGAATGGGTCTCTTGATATGTTATATAATAAATATGTGGGGAGAAGGTCATAATACAGGGCATTTCAACATAGTGACAGTACAAAAAGGTAAGATTAACTAGGAGTGAATACACTGGTTGATTACATATTATTGATAATTTTTACAATGCTTGGGATTGGGCTGTTCTTAGAGCGATCAGTACGTGCCTGTATGGGCTGGATGCGGTTGTCGTGTCGAACAGCAATTCGCGGACGAGGGATCTCGGGTGGTAGTAAGAGCAGGTGTCGAGGATGGTGCAGAAGCTGTCCACCAAATTCTGACAGGTGTGTGTGCGCATGTGCGTGCTGTGTGTGTGTGTGTGTGTGTGTGTATGTGTATGTGTGTGTGTGTGTGTGTGTGTGTGTGTGTGGTGTGTGGTGTGTGCGTGCGCGCATGTGCGTGCGTGCTCAAGTGTGCGTGCGTGTGCGTGCGTGTGTGTGTGTGTGTGTGTGTGTGTGTTTTTTAGGGGAAATAATCTTACTAAGTGTAAATTATGATAAATATAATACAGTTATTTAATCGTATGTATATACAGGGTTGAAACATACATTTACATGAAATATGTAATTTAAGAATACACCTCCCTCTATCAGCACATGTACCAAGAACACACAAGCTTCACACCAACACCATGGGCGCCTGCAGGGCAAGACGGTTCCCTCCTGAAAATAAAAATTTGAAAAAATTACATGAAAATACAAAATGAATAAAATAACATAAACATTTCAACAGTTCATTCAGTTAGAGCAGGTTACTACTCTTGGAACAGGAATTGGAGCCGTCGGGGATCTTCGAAATTGTCAATGATGTCTTCACACTTCACACGTCGAATTCAGGATAACATTGCCCCCTGCATATTTTTCTGCGGACGCCCATGACCAACACATAAGCGTCCCATACAAACATTGATCAATGTGATGGACCATGGAAATGGTTTTGCTGTAAATGTGGCAGAGGTGTGTTGTTCTGTAGGTGATAGTAACAAGTTGATAATGTTGAAGGATCAGAGCAAAGGTGACGAAGGCCAGCACTGTAAGAGGAACTGTTAAAAGTACAGTACATGTACAGTACAGTGAGGATAAGTGCGAAACCGCATTGAGGTCTATTCCAATCGAGATGGAATATTGGCGGAGCCTGAATAAAATATAGCGAACAGGCCTTACAGAAGTAAAATGTTACCAAATAAAAGAGAGAACAGGCTTGGAAGAGTGAAGAAACTTGAACTAAGATGACTCGAAAATTGTGTTGTAAAAGTATCATTTGTTACGGGAAAAAAGTAAAAACAAAGAGTGAGGAAGGAATAAGATGTGAGGAGTAGAAAACTTTCTTGACTACATGATATCTATAAGAGATGGGAAGAATATTTTGAAGATCTACTGAACGTAAGGGATGGCGGGGATGCCAGAATACCAACTAATACTTAAGATACAGCGAGAAGTAAATTGTGCGATAGGAGTGAGTGTATAGGGGAGATAAGGTATGATGAAACGTTAAAGGTAATAAGAAAATAATATATGATAACAAGTTAGGGTTGGACCAAGTGAAAAGCGAGATAGTGAAGGAGAGGGTGAGTTACCCACACTGTCAGCGGTGCTGCTTGTCTCTGGGTATGGGGGAAGATAAGTGTACCCGTCCAGCGTGGTTACAGTGCCAAAAGCACATATTAAACTGGGGGAAACGTTGGTAAAAAACAAAAGGGTGTTTATGGTGCATTTATATACTCTTAAAATCACACAATGGAATTGATGGAAATGGACTGTAGGAGAATGAAAAAAATATGGAGTGTGTGGAGGAGGAGGAAACTTATGAGACCGTAAAAAGAGCATTTTACTAAGAGTAGCGCATAAGTGGTAGACAAGGGAGTGGGGTGGGAGTGGGGTGGAGAGGGGGTGAGGACGGGGTGGAGAAGTAAGACAATGGGAGGTGAAGGTAGGGTAACTGGTGTGGGGCGGTGGTGGGGTGAGGGTGTAGGTGGGGTGGAAAGGTGGAGAGTGTAGTGGCACGTGGGTGGAGAGGGGGTGAGGAGGCGTGGGGTAGAGATGGGGTAAGTGGTGTGGGGTGAAGGTGGGGTAAGTGGGTAGGGTGGAGGTAGGGTAAGACAATGGTGTGGGGTGGAGGTGGGGAAGTGGTGTGGGGTGGAGGTGCCTGAATGGTGTGTGGGGTGGAGGTAGGGTAAGTGGTGTGGGGTGGAGGTGGGGTGAACAATGGTGGGTGGAGGTGGGGTGAGTGAGTAAGTGGAGGTGGGGGTAAGTGGTGTGTAAGGTGGGGTGAGACAATGGTGTGGGGTGAGGTGGAAGTGGTGTGGGGTGTGGAGGGTTGAATGCAGGGTGAAGGTGGGGTGGGTGTTAAGAGGCAGTGGTGTGGGGTGGAGGTGGGGAGAATGGTGTGGGGTGAGGGTGGGGGTAAGTGGTGTTGGGTGGGAGGGGTAAGTGGTGTGGGTGGAGGTGGGGTAAGGATGGGGTGAAGTGGGGTTGAGGTGGAGGTGTGGTGAGGCTGAGTGGAGATGGAGCAAGACTGTGGTGTGGGGCTGAATGGGATGAATGGTGTGGGGTGAAGGTGGGTAAGTGGTGTGGGGAAGAGGTGGGGTAAGTGGTGTGTGGGGTGAAGGTAGGGTAAGACAATGATGTGGGGTGGAGGTGGGTAAGTGGTGTTGAGTGAAGGGAAAAGGATGTGTGGAGGTGGGTAGAATGAGTGTGGGGTGAAGGTAAGTGGTGGGTGAAGGTAGGGTAAAAACAATGAGGTGGGGTGGAGGTGGGTAAGTGGTGTGGGTGAAGGTAGGGAAAGACAATGGTGTGGGGTGGAGGTGAGTAAGTGGTGGGTGAAGGTGGGTAAGTGATGGGGTGGAGGTGGGTTCATGGTGTGGGGTGGAGGGGGGGGTAAGTGGTGTGGGGTGGAGGTGGGGTGAGACAATGATGTGGGTGGAGGTGGGGTAAGTGGAGTGGGGTGGAGGTGGGGTGCGGGTGTGGGCTGGAGGTGGGGCAGACAATGGTGGGGTGGAGGCTGGTAAGGTGGTGTGGGGTGGAGGAGGGTTGAATGTAGGGTGGGGGGGTAAGTGGTGTCGGGTGGAGGTGGGGTAAGTGGTGAGGGGGAGGTGGGGAGAATGGTGGAGGTGGTAAGTGTGTTGGGTGGAGGTGGGGTGGCAGGGGTGGAGGTGGGCAAGTGATGTGGGTGGAAGTGGCTGAGGTGTGGTGAGTGGTGCTGAGTGGAGATGGACAAGACAGTGGTGTAAGTGAATGGGATGAATGGTGTGTGAAGGTAAGTGGTGTGGGTGGAGGTGGGGTAAGTGGTGTGGGGTGAAGGTAGGGTAAGACAATGGTGTGGGGTGGAGGTGGGGTAAGTGGTGTTGGGTGAAGGTGGGTAAGTGATGGGGTGGAGGTGGGGGCATGGTGTTAAGGTGAAGGTGGGTGTGATCGGTGGGGTGGAGGTGAGGAGAATGGTGTAGGGGTGAAGGTGGGAGTGGTGTGGGGTGAGGGCAGGGTAAGACAATGGTGTGGGTGGAGGTGGGGGTGGTGTGGGGTGAAGGTAGGGAAGACAATGGTGTGGGCTGAGGTGGGGTAAGTGGTGTTGGGGTGAAGGTGGGGTGGGGTGGAGGAGACAATGGTGTGGGGTGGAGGTGGGTAAGTGGTGGGGGTGGAGGTGGGCTGGAATGGTGTGGGGTGAAGGTGGGGTAAGTGGTGGGGTGGAGGTGTGGAAGTGGTGTGTGGGGTGGAGGTGGGGTGCTGGTGTGGTGGGTGGGAATGGTGTGGGTGGAGGTGTGGGTGAGGTGGGTAAGACAATGGTGTGGGTTGAGGTGGGTTGAATGGTGTGGGGTGGAGGTGGGGTTATGGTGGGATGGAGGTGGTTGAATGGTGTGGGTGGAGGTGTGGCTTAAGTGGTGTGGGGATGGAGGTGGGTTGAATGGTGTGTGGGGTGGAGGTGGTAAGTGGTGTGGGGTGGAGGTGTTGAATGGTGTAGGGTGAGTGCATGGTGTGGGATGGAGGTGGGTTGAATGAGTGTGTGGGGGTGGAGGTGGGTTATGGTGTGGGGTGGAGGAGGGGTAAGTGGTGTAGGCTGGAGGTGGGGTAAGGGGATGTGGATGGGGTTGAGGTGGAGGTGTGGTGAGTGGTGTTGGGTGGAGATGGAGCAAGATTGTGGGTGTAAGGAATGGATGAATGGTGGGGGTGAAGGTGGGGGTAAGTGATGTGGGGTGGAGGTGGGGTAAAACAATGGTGTGGGGTGGGAGGTGGGGTAAGTGGTGTGGGTGAAGGTGGGGTAAGTGATGTGGGTGGAGGCATGGTAAAGACAAATGGTGTGGGGGTAAGTGTGGTGTGTGGTGCAACAACGAGTGATGATGGTGGTGTGTGGGTGCAGGCGGTGGGCCAGACAACAGTGTAGGTGGTAGTGGTAGAGACAGAGGTGTAGGGGTGGTGGGGTGAGTTTGGGGTGAAGTATGGCGGAGGTAGGGTGACAGGAGTGTGGGTGGTGTGGAGCAGGGGTGTAGGGTGGTGGTGGTGAGACGAGGTGGGGTGGTGGGTGAGTTAGTGAAGGGGAGGTGGGGTGAGACAGGAGTGTAGGGTGTGGTGGAGTGAGACAGGAGCGTAGGGTGGTGTGGAGTGAGACAGGGGTGTAGTGGTGGTGGGGGAGACAAGGGTGTAGGGTGATGGGGTGAGTTAGGGGTGAAGTGTGGTGGTGGAGGAGACAGGAGTGTAGGTGGTGGTGGAGTGAGACAAGGGTGTAGGGTGATGGTGGTGGTGAGACAGAGGTGTAGGGTGGTGGGGGGTGAGTTAGGGGTGAAGGGTGGTGGTGGGGTGGAGAAAGAGGTGTAGGGTGGTGGTGGAGTGTCAGAGGGGGGGCGGGGTGAGTAGGGGTGAAGGGGCAGGTGGTGAGAGAGAGGTGTAGGGTGGTGGTAAGTGATGAGACAGGAGGCGTAGGGGTGGTGGGGTGAGTTAGGGTGAAGGGTGGTGGTGGAGTGAGACAGGAGTGTAGGGTGGCGGAGTGAGACAGAGGTGAGGGCGGTGGGCGGAGTAGGTGAAGGGTGGTGGTGGGGTGAGACAAGGGGTAGGGTGGTGGTGGAGTGAGACAGAGGTGTAGGGTGGGTGAGTTAGGGGTGAAGGGTGGTGGTGGGGTGAGAAAGGGTGGGGTGGGGTGAGGAGACAGAGGTGGTGGTAAGGGAGTTAGGGGTGAAGGGTGGTGGTGGAGGAGACAGGGTGTAGGGTGGTGGAGGAGACAGAGGTGCAGGGTGGTGGGTGAGAGGGTGAAGGGTGGTGGTGGAGGAGACAGGGGTGTAGGGTGGTGTGGGTGAGACAGAGGTGAAGGGTGGTGGGGTGAGTTAGGGGTGGAGGGTGGTGGTGGGGTGAGACAGGGGTGTAGGGTGGTGGGTGGAGACGAGGGTGTAGGGAGGTGGGGTGAGTTAGGTGAAGGCTGGAGATGGGGTGAGACAGGAGTGTAGGGTGGAGGAGACAGGTGAAGGGTGGTGTTGGAGGGGAGACAGGGGTGGAGGTGTGGTGGAGTGAACAGGGGTGTAGGGGTGGAGTGAGCAGTGAATGGTGGAGGTGGAGGAGAGACAGGGGTGAAGGGTAAGGTGTGGAGGAGACAGAGTGGAGTGTGGTGGAGTGAGCAGGGGTGTAGAGGGAGGTGGGGGTGAGTTAGGGGGTGAAGGGTGGTTGTGAAGTGAGACAGGGTGTAGGGGTGGTGGGGTGAGTTAGGGTGAGGAGGTGGTGGAGGAGACAGGGGTGGAGGGTGGTGGTGGAGGAGACAGGGTGTGGAGGTGGGGGTGAGTTAGGGGTGAAGGCTGGAGATGGGTGAGACAGGAGTTAGGGTGGTGGTGGAGTGAGACAGAGGGTGTGTGGTGGAGTAAGACAGGGTGTAGGGTGGTGGTGGAGGGAGACAGGGGTGAAGGTTGGTGTTGAGTGAGACAGGGGTGAAGTGGTGGTGGTGGGAGGAAACAGGGGGTGTAGGGTTGTGGAGTGAGTTAGGGGTGAAATGGTGGAGGTGGAGTGAGGACAGGGTGTGAAGGGTAGTGTTGGAGGAGACAGGGGTGGGAGGGTGGTGGTGGAGGAGACAGGGGTGTAGGGTGGTGGTGGAGGTTACAGGTGTAGGGTGGTGGTGGAGTGTTACAGGGGTGTAGGGTGGTGGGGTTTGTTGGGGTGAAGGGTGGAGGTGGAGAAAGACAGGGGTGAAGGGTGGTGGGGTGAGTTAGGGGTGAAGGGTGGAGGTGGAGGGAGACAGGGGTGAAGGGTGGTGGAGGAGACAGGGGTGGGTGGTGGTGGAGGAGACAAGGGTGTAGGGTGGTGGTGGAGTGAGACAGGGGTGTGAAGGGGTGGTGGTGGAGTGGAGACAGGGGTGTAGGGGTGGTGGTGGAGTGAGACAGGGTGAAGGTGTGGTGGAGTGAGACAGGGTGAAGTGGTGGTGGAGGAGACAGGGGTGTAGGGTGGTGGTGGAGGAGACAGAGGTGTAGGTGGATGGTGGGGGTGACAGGGGTGAAGGGTGGTGGTGAGTGAGACAGGGGTGAAGGGTGGTGGTGGAGGAGACAGGGGTGTAGGGTGGTGGTGGAATGAGACAGAGGGTGCAGGGAGTGGTGGTGAACAGGGGTGAGTGTGGAGCAGGGGTGGTGGGGAGCAGGGTGTAGGGTGGTGGGGTGAGTTAGGGTGAAGGGGTAGTGTGGAGTGGGCAGAGTGAAGGTGTGGTGGAGGAGACAGGGTGTAGGGGTGGTGGTGGAGCGAAGGGTGTAGGGTGGTGGTGGAGTGTTACAGTGGTGTAGGGTGGTGGCGGATTGTTAGACAGGGTGTAGGGTGGTGGGGTTTGTTGAGGTGAATGGTGGAGCTGGAGTGAGACAGGGGTGAAGGGTGGTGGTGGAGGTCACAGGTGTAGGGTGGTGAGGTGAGTTAGGGGTGAATTGTGGAGGTGGGTGGAGACAGGGGGGGTGAAGTGTGGTGGTGGAGTGGGACAGGGTGGGAAGGAGGTGGTAGAGGAGCACGGTGGGTGTAGGGTGGTGGTGCAGTGAGGACAGGGGTGTAGGGTGGTGGTGGAGGTTACAGGGTGTAGGGTGGTGGTGGGAGTGAGACAGGGGTGTAGGGAGGGTGCGTTAGGGGTGTGAAGGATGGGGTGAGACAGGAGTGCAGGGTAGTGGGGTGAGTTAGGGGTGAAGGGTATAGGTGGCGTGTTAGGGGTGAAGGGTGAGGTGGGGTGAGTTAGGGGTGAAGGTGGTTGTGAAGTGAGACAGGGGTGTAGGGTGGTGGGGTGAGTTAGGGGTGGAGGTGGTGGTGGAGGGAGACAGGGGTGGAGGGTGGTGGTGGAGTGGGAGGACGAGGTGTAGGAGGTGGGGTGAGTTAGGGGTGAAGGCTGAGATGGGGTGAGACAGGAGTGTAGGGTGGTGGTGGAGGAGACAGTAGGGTGGTGGTGGAGTAAGACAAGGTTATAAGAGTGGGTGGAGTGAGACAGGGGCATGGTGTGTGGAGGAGACAGGGTGGAGGGTGGTGGTGGTGGGAGTGAAACAGGTGTAGGGTTGTGGAGTGGAGTGGGGTGAAATGCAGGGAGGTGGAGAGACAGGGAAGTGGTAGGTTGGAGACAGGGGTGGAGGGTGGTGGTGGAGTGAGACAGGGTGTAGGGTGGTGGTGGAGTGTTGCGACAGTGGTGTAGGGTGGTGGTGGAGTGTTACAGGGGTGTGTAGGGTGGTGGCTTGTCAGGGTGAAGGGTGGAGGTGGAGTAAGACAGGGTGAAGGGTGGTGGGGTGAGTTAGGGTGAAGGTGAGGTGGAGGAGACAGGGGTGAAGGTGGTGGTGGAGTGAGACAGGGGTAGGGTGTGGTGGAATGAGACGAGGGTGTAGGGTGGTGGGAGGGAGATGGGGTGAAGGGTGGTGGTGGAGTGAGACAGGGGTGTGGTGGGAGTGAGACATTGATTTTTTATTCTGTCGCTTGTTACTTTATGCACCCCACACTCATCCTGCGAGCGGTAAGCGCAATTATTACATAGAGTATCTACAAAGCGGTCAACAACTAACCCCTGCAGGATATTATAAAACCGAAAGCCCACCAGCATTTACATATCCATTATTTTGTTTAGTTCTTACATAAAGGGCAACTTCCAACAAACGCGAATGCGTGAGGCAAATTTCACACTTAACAAACATCTTTACGGAGGCATTCAAAGCACATTGCGCATTTGGTTCTGCACACGAGAAACGATATAGCCACTAGCAAAAAGTGGATACAATCTTAATATGCCGGCTATCTCGCCATTAGAGATGAAGTGTTGTTACCGCCACAGTAAAAGCTCAACCTTCCAAAAGTTCATCATCTTCACACAGTCGAGATCGAAGCCAAGTGCCATATGTATGGCCACACACTTTACATTTAGTTTGCTTACATCCGCTTGAGGAAACATACCGCCAGAGGCAATTATATCCAACCTCAAACTAGCGGACAACATCTGCAATCAGTGATCTTGCTTACTTTTGCTCCATATACATGTTTCAACTCTGATACATCTCAATTGTAAATCAGACGACTAGCCATTGCACTACTTGCGCCCAAACCACCAACACAAGTCTTTCCACTACAGTTTTAAGGTCTTTAACAACACCCAAAATTGTATTCCACCTGCCTTTGACGCGAAACCTATGGTGCAACAACCCCTGCTCAAGAGCCATATGTGGTGAATCCAACCAAAAAGCTTGTTTTGTTAGACGCGAGTTTGGCGAGGGTGCATCAACTCTGCCGGGGTGTTTTGCGAGGCCTGTGAGAGGGATCTTACAATGTTTGACTCTGACACTTTGGCCGGGTCAAGGGCACGCATATTTGTGTCTGGCTTCAGAGACGCGATCGTGACAACTGAGCCGAGGGTACCGGCGGCAAGTAGTGAGGATAGAGAGTCAGGATGATGAGACTGTCAGTAACAGTGGTTTCAATGAATTTAATAGCTGTGAGTATGGCAACTAATTCAGTTTTAGAGTGGATGCCCAGTTGTTAATCTCCACCCTTTCAATTATATTAATGTCAGGTTGAGTCACAACAATAAAGAATTTCTAGCCTCCCACAGTGTGCTGAGATCTACTGGTGTAGATGGTCTGTGTGATATTATCAATGTCTGGTAGAGTGTGTGGCGTGTTCATGGGCTCAATTTGGCAGTGTGTTGAGATAAATGCTTTATAATTAATTTTTTAGGCGGATGTCGGTATTAGTGATATCGAAGGAATCTGTCTCGCCAGGGGTGGCAGGAAGCGCTGTTGTGTTCTCAACTTTGTACAGGTGGTCTAGTCCAAACATCTTTCATATGTGGAAGGTAGTCAATCCATTTAGACTCAGTAGTCCCATGGTTCATACATTCTAAAGGCAATTTTATGAAAACAATGTTATCAGGATCACCAATGCTAAGTAGCTCCCCAGGGCCATCATGAGGTTGACTCAATTATTCTATCTTTACCGGGTATACCTAGTTCTCATATTGGCAATTTTAGTGCCTGCGGGACATCTCAGGATAATTTGAGGGCTTTTATTTGCATTTCTCGAGCTTGTCAACGCCTGTCAATGAATGACTGTGGCTGGTGCGTGGTAATTCATCAGAGATCTTATAGCCTAGGTACATTGTTTTAACAATTTGGTTTGAATACCATAGTGGGCTGTACTTCAGCTACACTTCTAAGAGGTCTCAGTCTGTCAGTACATTGGCGGGGTTAGCTGTTGTATGGCAGGTAGGTGCTAAGGACGGAAACACTCAAGATATTTAAAAGAAGAAAACAGGTCAATAGTGTTACTTATCTTGAATTTGGCGGGGTCAGGTTTGCGGTTCCTAGTTTGTTTGTTAACACCCAGTCTCAGTGACATACCAAGACCGAGGTTCACAGGCCGCGCATACATTGTCCAGGCGGTTTACATTTAATGATGAGTTTTAGTATGTATAAGAACACGTCAGTATAGCTGATTGCTGGGGTTGTCTGGTATTAAATTTAATAATGCATTCATAAGAACATTGGAACAAAGTGGGCTGGCATCTACCTGAGGGGTACCTGCTGCATATCTTTTAATCTCACTTTTGTGGAATTCCTGAAATGAAAGTGGCAGCTTCCCTTCTGTTGGTTAGGGTAACCACGCATCCAGTGTAAATGTTTTACCCTATATCCATTTTGGCTAGTCTGCAAATAACATCAGTTGCCTATCATAAATATCAAACGCAGCTTTAGGGTCAAGAAAATGTGGCGTATCTGGTGCCTTCATCACCACGCACAGTTAGGAATCGTGGTGATGCACCATGCAATAACCTCACCAATGGCGAAAGCCTACTCATGTTATTAGACATCACGTGTCTCCGATCCTATATAAGAGTTCGGCCACAGTTCATCTCAAAGGTTTTACACAGGCAGCTGGAAAGGGTGATATGGGACGAAAGGCATCAGGCTGTTCTGGTTTCGGTATTGGTACAACAATACTGCTGGTCCATGATGTGGGTAGTTGGCCTTTGGCATGACTCATATACAATACCAACAATGGATTGCCTGGCACGCGCCTAGTCTAATGACAGCAGACTCTGCCTCCAGGGGAAGTTGTGATCTACCCCTGGCGAGGGCGGCGTCAAGCTTTCCCACTGGTATATGGAACATCACACTATCGTGCTGTTTGTCTGTGCATAAAGCTAATAAGATTACTTCTACAGACTTCTGCATCAAGGAGTCTGAGTCTCCAGCTGGTAACATGTCATAGCCTCGACACATGAGCCTCCACTTTGTTATTAGCTCATCTGACTTTGCAGAGTGGTTTGGATGGGAGACGCACCTCTGTTTTACCTCTGATTATGTTTATGTCTTTCCAGGCTTTTGTTGAGGGATGTGTGTTGTTCAGGCTGTTGACATATGTTCTATGTATTTTGTCTGAGTTCGTTTATTAATGTTCTGACAGTGTTGGGTGGAAGCTTGATACAATAATTGTACATTTGAGGTGTTCTGTTACTGTCTGGTAAACTCACCACCTGACTCCTAGCCCTGAGTTTTTTCAGCTCAGGGTCATTATAGTAGCACTGCTGTTGCCTGTTCCTACGATGCTGACTACGTTTTCCTTGGTGGAGGCATTGTTGGTGAAGTATACAAGTCCTATCTATCGGACTGTCATGGAAATCCTTTGGTAATTGTCAGGCTTAGTCCTTTGTACCAGTCATGGATGAAGTCTATGAACTGGCTTCATGTTCCGGTTTGACCGTGATCCTTATCGTCTGTTGAGCCACCACCAGTGGGGTGTCATTGGCTACATGCATAATTAGCTTGGATTGGCTGTGGTCAGATAAGATCAGTGGACAACATCAGAGCTATGAGTTGTGTATATAGATTAAATAATATTTGTTCAGACTTGCCATAGATGTGTGTTGGTTCAATATTACCATACCTCTGAATATCTTCATATGCACTGAGTAGGCGAGATAAGCCTACCATTGGTGTTAGTGGTGGAGTCACCTAATTTCTTGTGTCTAGTATTCAGGTCACCCATTAGGACACAGTGGCTCAGTGTGTGTGTGTGTGTGCCTGAGATCTGTATTGAAGCTGATCTGAGGGAGCATAGGCGTTTAGCACGTTGGGAGTGTGTGTGTGGAGCTGCCCAGGTGTGGGATAGTGATCCCATGGTACTGAAGGTTGGTAGTCTTTTTGATACAAGAGGCACACGCGGGAGGACTTAACATACATCAAAACATGTGAGTAGAATCTAGGGACTGGCATACATAATTGGGCAGACTGGGTGGGGGCTTACTATTAGGTGTGAGACACTCCTGCATAATAATAATATCGATGTCTCAGTCACTTTGTGGTGTAGGTCAGGGTATCGTTTTGCTGGATGATGTTCCAACCATCACCTTCACTGCTCTGTATCTTTGTCTGGTATTAACACATTGGCCATTGGTGAAATGTATCGGAATTTTGTTCGGTATTAACATCGGCCATTATGAAATGTATTTGGAAAAATAGCTAAAAAGGCACTGTGCATGATACTGTTCTCTGCGCTGCCTGTCCTCTCGGCAGGCAGTAGGTCAGTTAGTTAACCTTTTGAAACATTTCTGGAGCACGCAATGGCTCAACAATTGTTGTATTTCATTGGCAGACAACAACACACTTGGTTACACTGACATCACCACCATTTTCTGTTTGTGCTTGTTCATCTTTCACTGACCATGTTCACAGAGGTAATGGTAGAATCGTTACCAGTAGCACTATTTTCTGCGTGAATAATTGGGGTTCCTGGTGGGTCTTGAGTTTCATTATCTGGTACGCACATCTGGAATGTCTTCAGTTTGACTGTAATTTTTCCGAAGTTGCTGGCACTGTGTTGGTGGTAAGTTTTTAGTGTACTACAGAAGTAAACATTTCTGTAGTTAGAGTTGTAACTGAGCTTTGAGTTCTTTTAATTTCATTTTTCAAATCATTGATCTTCACGTTGTGCGTGTTCATGGAGTGTGCTGGCAGCTCCGTTGTGTCGGCACATCTGTGTTGCCCCATGCCGATCTTTCTGCTGATGACTGCTGGTGATGATCCTGGAGCTTGGTGGGGAGTGGGCAGGCCAGGGGTTGGGCCGTAGGAGTGCCCTGGCAGCATTAGTGTTTCTTGAGACCTGCCTGGGTGGCGGGGTCTGGGCGCTGATGGGTGAGAGCCTAGAACAGTTAGGGTGCCATACAGGAACCTAACTGTTTTGCAGTTACACACTTGTTGGATGACACTTTGAGCAACTGTATTCCTGCAAACCTGTGTTGGTATGTTGCCTTGAGCATCACACCACGGCTTAGTCGAGGGGTGGCACTGCCACATGGCTCAGTGCTGACATAGTTGTAACACTGGTTAGGGGGTTGGATAGAGTGTTACCTTTTCAGAGTCTGACAGGGCACTACGGACTCGAATGGTCTTGGTGGGTCTTCCGACAACCCAGTCTGCAATGACTGCATCTTTGCCCCTGAGTCACTTCGTCCTTCCAATTGGGATGGGCTTTGCAGTGTAGGGGTCTGGCACTGGTCGAGCTCTATGATTATTGGCGGTTTTGCTCGATGGTTGGGATGATTGTTCCATGGTTATTCTTATGTTATTGGTGAGGAGATCTACGACTGCTGGATCGTTTCACTGGTGAACATGATCTTGTGTACTGACTCTGAACTGGAAATCTCAGCTCTGGGTGTTTGTTCCGCATCGTTCAGCCAGATACTTGTTTCAGGTGATGTACTGTGGTGCATACCTTACTGGTGGGGTTTGTGGTTGTAGTTGATTGTCTCTGCTTTTCTGCCTCGGCCTGCTTGTTCCTGACTGAACTAGCTGAAAGCCATCTGCTGGTGTCAAGGTCAACACAGTCGCCCGGCTCACTCAGTGCACTCAGGAGAGTTAAAAGCTGAGCAGCTGGGTTCCCAGTCAACCTCAGACATGGTGGGAGTTACAGGCTCGACTTATATGCCAGAGGGCCGAGGACTGCTTGGCACTCCTAGGAAGTCAGCAAGTGGTTGGGAGGTGCACTTTAGGAGTGAATGCTGAGATCATGCATTCACTGCGTGTGCTGTATTAGCGGTGTGAGGGGAGGCTATGAGCGGCCTCCTGAGGGCGTGGTGTCGGGGACTAAGGTAACAGGAGTATTCTCAGTTTATAAACACTTTATTACACTACACTTGTTCTGGCTAGCATGTCTGTTTTTCTGGTTAGATACAGTATCAAACACTTTTAGTTTCAAAGAACTGGGACCAGCTTGGCACACTATGAGTGACGGGGGGTTTGTGTGTTCCTCACCACATGGCCGAGCGTGACCTGGCCAAGGGGTATAGGCCCTGGCCCTGCGGGCACCTTACACCTCACACACGACACAAAGTGCTCAACACACAGCAGTCTCACTTGTTATACAGGTAAACATATTTTGTGAAGAAAGGATCTATCTCACTTCTACTGGGTGGTGTGTGTGTTGTGTTATATTGTCAAGTGTGAAGGACCCACTGTTGTTCTTGGGGAGGGGACTGGATTAGCACCTTGTCAGATGGTGGTTGCACTAGCGGTGCTTTTATCTCACTGGCGGGTCACGGCTCACTGGTACTGTCTAGTACTGAATTTTACTGGCCAAACACTGGCTCTAACTGTTCAACACTGGTTCAACTTCTTTCGAAAACGAAATGTCACTTTTGAATATGTTGGATATCCCGGTGGTGAGGATGGGTCAGAGAGGATTCTGTGGGAATGGGCCGACATGGGTGAGAGCTGCTCAGCAGTGAGCAGCTGCCTAACAGGGGTCTCTGGACTCACGGTGGTCAGGTCAACAGTGAGACAGGGGTGAAGGGTAGTGGGGTGAGTTAGGGGTGAAGGGTGGAGGTGGAGTGAGACAGGGGTGAAGGGTGGTGGTGGAGTGAGACAGGGGTGTGGGGTGGTGGTGGAATGAGACGAGGGGTGTGGGGTGGTGGTGGAGTGAGACAGGGGTGAAGGGTGGTGGTGGGTGGAGACAGGGGGTGTAGGGTGGTGGTGGAGTGAGACAGGGTGTGAGAGATGGTGGGGTTGGAGTTAGAGGGTGAAGGGGTGGTGGTGGAGTGAGACAGGGGTGAAGGGGGTGAGCGTGGAGGTGAGACAGGGGTGTAGGGTGGTGGTGGAGTGAGACAGAGGTGTGAGGTGGTGGGGTGAGTTAGGGTGAAGGGTGGTGGTGGAGTGAGACAGGGGGTGAAGGGTGGTGGTGGAGGAGACAGGGGGTGTAGGTGGTGGTGGGTGAGACAGAGGTGTAGGGTGGTGGGGGTGAGTTAGGGGTGAAGGGTGGTGGTGGAGGAGACAGGAGTGCAGGATGGTGGTGGAGTGAGACAAGAGTGTGGGGTGGTGGTGGAGTGTTACAGTGGTGTGGTGGTGGTGGAGGTGTTACAGTGGTGTGGGTGGTGGTGGATTGTTACAGGGGTGTAGGGTGGTGGGGTTTGTTAGGGGTGAATGGTGGAGCTGGAGTGAGACAGGGGTGAAGGGTGGTGGTGGAGTGTTACAAGGGGTGTAGGGTGGTGAGGTGAGTAAGGGGTGAATTGTGGAGGTGGAGTGAGACAGGGGTGAAGTGGTGGTGGTGGAGTGAGACAAGGGTGAAGGATGGTGGTAGAGTGAGACAGGTGGTGTGGGATGGTGGTGCAGTGAGACAGGGGTGTGGGGTTGTGGTGGAGTGTTACAGGGGTGTGGGGTGGTGGTGGAGTGAGACAGGGTGTAGGGAGGTGGGGTGAGTTGGGGTGAAGAGGGTGAGATGGGGTGAGACAGATGCAGGGGAGTGAGGAGAATTGGGTTAAGGGTGAAGGGTAGAGGTGGCGTGAGTTAGGGGTGAAGAGGGTGGAGAATTGGGGTGAGTTAGGGGTGAAGAGGTGGTTGTGGAGTGAGACAGGGTGGAGGGGTGGTGAGAAGGTGAGACGAGGGTAGGGGGTGGGGTGAGTTAGGGGTGAAGGAAGGCTGGAGATGGGGTGAGACAGGGTGTAGGGTGGTGGTGGAGTGAGACAGTAGGGTGGTGGTGGAGTAAGACAGGGTATAGGGTGGTGGTGGAGTGAGACAGGGTGAAGGAGTAGTGTTGGAGTGGGACAGGGGTGGAGGGGTGGTGGTGGAGTGAGACAGGGGTGTGGGGTGGTGGTGGAGTGTTACAGTGGTGTAGGGGTGGTTGGTGGAGTGTTACAGGGGTGTAGAGGGGTGGGGTTTGTTAGGGGTGAAGAAGGGTGGAGGTGGAGTAAGACAGGGTGAAGGTGGTGGGGTGAGTTAGGGGTGAAGGTGGAGGTGAAGTGAGACAGGGTGAAGGGTGGTGGTGGAGTGAGACAGGGTGTAGGGGTGGTGGTGGAATGAGACGAGGTGTAGGGTGGTGGTGGAGTGAGACAGGGGGCAGAAGGGGTGGTGGTGGAGTGAGACAGAGAAGGGTGGTGGGGGTGAGTTAGGGGTGAGGGTGGAGGTGGAGTGGGACAGGGGTGAAGGGGTGGTGGTGGAGTGAGACAGGGTGTGGGGTGGTGGTGGAATGAGACGAGGGTGTGGGGTGGTGGTGGAGTGAGACAGGGGTGAAGGGTGGTGGTGGAGTGAGACAGGGTGTTAAGGTGGTGGTGGAGGTGGAGACAGGGGTGTAGGGTGGTGGTGGAATGAGACGAGGTGTAGGGTGGTGGTGGAGTGAGACAGGGGTGAAGGAGGTGGTGGTGGAGTGAGTCAGGGGTGTAGGGTGGTGAGGAGTGAGACAGGGGTGTAGGGTGGTGGTGGGTGTTACAGGGGTGTGGGGTGGTGGTGGAATGAGACAGGGTGAAGGGAGGTGGGGTGAGTTAGGGGTGAAGGGTGGAGGTGGAGTGGAGACAGGAGTGTAGGGTGGTGTGGTTGAGTTAGGGGTGTGAAGAAGTGGAGGTGGCGTGAGACAGGGGTGTAGGGTGGTGGGGTGAGTTGGGGGTGAAGGTGGAGGTGGGGTGAGACAGGGGTGTGGGTGGTTGGGGTGAGTTAGGGGTGAAGGGTGGAGGTGGGGTGAGACAGGGTGGGTGGTGGTGGAGTGGAGACAGGGTGTGGGTGGTGGTGGAGTGAGACAAGGGGTGTAGGGGTGGTGGGGTGAGTTTGGGGTGAAGGGTGGAGGTGGGGTGAGACAGGAGTGTGGGGTGGTGGTGGAGTGGAGACAGGAGTGTAGGGTGGTGGGTGGGACAGGGGTGTAGGGGTGGTGGGGTGGTTGGGGTGAAAAGGGTGGAGGTGGGGTGAGACAGAGGTAGGGTGGTGGTGGAGTGGAGACAGGGTGTGGGGTGGTGGTGAGTGGGACAGGGGTGGGGTGGTGGGGTGAGTTTGGGGTGAAGGGTGGAGGTGGGGTGAGACAGGAGTGTAGGGTGGTGGTGGAGTGAGACAGGGTGTGGGGTGGTGGTGGAGTGAGACAAGGGTGTAGGGTGGTGGTGGAGTGAGACAGGGGTGTGTGGTGGTGGAGTGGAGACAGAGGTGTAGAGGTGGTGGTGGAGTGGAGTTAGGGTATGTTATTTCCACGCAGAATATTTTATCAACAGAATAAACAAACTAACACCAAAAATCCTAAAACCTTACCCACTAATTACAGTAATTCCTTATCACGTTTTGTAAAGTTTTGGTACAAACACACAAAGCTTCCAGTACAACCATCCAGAAACAGACAACCATCAAACACAGGCACGTACACCCTAACACAGGCACGGCCACCCTAACACAGGCACAGCCACCAACACAGGCACAACCACCTAACACAGGCACGACCACCTAACACAGGCACATACCCTAACACAGGCACAGCACCTAACACAGCACGGCCACCTAAACACAGGCACCACCTAACACAGGCACGGCCACCCCTAACACAGGCATGACCGCCTAACACAGGCACATTACCCTAACACAGGCACTGCCACCTAACACAGGCACGACCACCCTAACACAGGCACGGCCACCCCTAACACAGGCACGGCCACCTAACACAGGCACGGCCACCTAACACAGGCACGACCCCTAACACAGGCACGGCCACCCTAACACAGGCACGGCCACCTAACACAGGCACGGCCACCCTAACACAGACACTACACCCTAACACAGGCATCACCTAACACAGGCACGGCCACCTAACACAGAGACCACCCTAACTCAGCACGGCTACCTAACACAGGCACGTACACCTAACACAGGCACGGCCCTAACACAGGCACCACCTAACACAGGCACGGCCACCCTAACACAGGCACGGCCACCTAACACAGGCAGCCACCTAACCAGGGCGACCACCCACAGGCACGGCCACCTAACACAGGCACGACGCCACCTAACACAGGCACGGCCACCCCTAACACAGGCACGACCACCTAACACAGGCACGACCACCTAACACAGGCACGGCACCTAACACAGGCACGGCTACCTACCACAGGCACGGCCACCTAACACAGGCACGGCCACCCTAACACAGGCACGACCACCTAAACACAGGCACGGCCACCTAACACAGGCAGCCACCCTAACACAGGCACGGCCACCCTAACACAGGCACGGCCACCTAACACAGGCACGGCCACCCTAACACAGGCACGGCCACCTAACACAGGCACGACCCACCTACACAGGCACATTACCTACACAGGCACGGCCTACCTAACACAGGCACGGCCACCCTAACACAGGCACGGCCACCTAACACAGGCACGGCCACCCTAACACAGGCACGACCACCTAACACAGGCACGGCTACCTAACACAGGCACGATACCTAACACAGGCACGGCGCACCCTAACACAGGCACGGCTACCTAACACAGGCACGGCCACCTAACACAGGCACGGCTACCCTAACACAGGCACTTGCACCTAACACAGGCACGGCCACCTAACACAGGCACGGCCACCTAACACAGGACGACTACCTAACACAGGCGACCACCTAACACAGGCACGGCTACCTAACACAGGCACGGCCACCTAACACAGGCACGGCTACCCTAACACAGGCACGGCCACCTAACACAGGCACGGCTACCTAACACAGGCACGGCTACCCACACGGCGGCCACCTAACACAGGCACGGCTACCTAACACAGGCACCCCACCTAACACAGACAACCACCAAATACATAACCCTAGACATTAAAAACAATCGTTAACTTAACATCCTCTTCAGACCCCATCAGACCCTTAGCCACTAAACCTTGACAAATGCGCGACCTTCAATACACTCATTATCCCAAGACGTTATAACCTCCTGCACCTTCCAACAAACACATTCACTCGATATACGACCTCTCCAACATACATAAATTCAAATTTTCTACTTACACGATACTTGCTGTTTTTGGCAGCACATAGTCCCATTGGTCTCCAAACAAACACAATACCTGCGCGTGTTCATATATACACTAAAACAGTTTCGTCAGTCAGTATGTAATTTTTGTCTGAACTAGAAGGGTGTCTGACATAAAATGATAATGAAAAATTTCCTGGTCAAAAAGGATATATTTTCATGTGGTACACACACAATTTTATGCAATTTCATGGCTGGTTATCCTACTAACAAATGTACCGAAATGGAATTTCCTTAAGCCATGAAAGTTAGACACTCTAACGTTACCAATGTTTCAAAGTTCTTCCTTGTATCACACGACGGATCACTCAGGCAATGCTTTTCCCGTCAGGTCATATCACTTGCATGTTTCATTTAAACAATATGATCTGTTATCCAACTTACTTGTGAGACGGACTTGGTCACCCCTAATTCAAATTTTAACCATTGTATGTATCATAAGATTAATGTCAACAGTGTGTTGTCAGAAGAAGTCTTAACCCATATGCCCATATGAAGTGCTACTCTACATAACGCCACCCAGGTTCCCAGGAAACCCAACGGATCCCAGCCAGTGATTCTTCACTGTGACGGTTCACAGCATACAGTGTGATCTCCATTAAACTTTATTCCAGAAAAACACCATCCCACAGTGACTCCATCCTTGGGAATGTTCGCAGTGGTTATCACTCTCGTCCTGCTCATAATCCTTATCTTATATTAAGAGAAAAGAGAATGCATGTCTACCTCCCAAATTACTCCTAGTACTACAGTTCTTGCACCTCATAATTTAGCACCAGTGCTCGTGCACCGAGCAGCTTAGTTTCATATTTCATGATGAAGTGATGATACATTGCAAGGCATTATCAGGGATAACGGAACCATATCCAGTGTTTAAAAACCACATTGTATTTAAAAGCCTTGGGGACAAGGGCTTCATTGTGTGACCGAGCCCTGGCCCCTGCAACCCTTTTTATTTTTTACGGGGATTAGCCCACCCGGGCACAGGTCACTGACCCACATCGGGGCCTGGGGCAAAAGTAATAAAATAATATAATAATAATAATAATAATAATAATAATAATAATAATAATAATAATAATAATAATAATAATAATAATAATAATAATAATAATAATAATAATAATAATAATAATAATAATAATAATAATAATAATAATAATAATAATAATAATAATAATAATAATAATAATAATAATAATAATAATAATAATAATAATAATAATAATAATAATAATAATAATAATAATAATAATAATAATAATAATAATAATAATAATAATAATAATAATAATAATAATAATAATAATAATAATAATAATAATAATAATAATAATAATAATAATAATAATAATAATAATAATAATAATAATAATAATAATAATAATAATAATAATAATAATAATAATAATAATAATAATAATAATAATAATAATAATAATAATAATAATAATAATAATAATAATAATAATAATAATAATAATAATAATAATAATAATAATAATAATAATAATAATAATAATAATAATAATAATAATAATAATAATAATAATAATAATAATAATAATAATAATAATAATAATAATAATAATAATAATAATAATAATAATAATAATAATAATAATAATAATAATAATAATAAACCATAAAGAAATACAAAAATGAAAAAAGATCAAGAGTGAGAAACAATATCTGTATGTTGTGTTGTCAATAGTAAGAGAAACAATTGAGATCCTGCAATTGTGTGTAAATGAGGCAGAAAGTCAGATGAGCAACCTGGGACTTGGTCACAATTTTCGTGACGCGATATGGCAGCAGGGTCTACCATTAGACAATACATTATGCTTCCACAGTATGTCCATATAGATAGGAGTTCCTTATAACGGGATAACGGTCAATACAACCGTTCTAAACGCTTCTTGTATACATCATATCTGTTGTATGATAAATCATGTCCCACCGTGCGGGTCACTGCTCATTCTTAAGTCAGTCATCATACTGCTCACTCCTTTCTTTTTACCGGCCTCTCTATAAAGCTGGTATTGCTGTTTTTGTGTTCACTTACATAGTATTCGTTGAGGTGTTCTGATATTCTAACTTATAAATATAATGATATATATATATTTTTGTTATCTGTGTTTGCTATGAACCTTCCAGTGTACATGGTACTGAGGTTCCGCATCAAACATTAAGGTTAAACATATTAATTACCACAAGTGCTCAGCTGTATAAAATTACCACCCAGGTTACTGGGATCTAACTACTGAGGTACAGTGGAAAAGGTGAACTATCTCTCTGGAAGAATCTGTCAGATTCATATTGTGATGCTGTCAACAGAAATCGTCGTTCCAGAAGAGACTTCTACACCTTCAAAGCACAAATGCGACACACAAACATTTATATACTAATATATATAACCAGAACACTGAAACTACTGTAATACAGTACATCATTGATTATGGAGACCTTGACACACTACGTAGGAGTCAGGATAGCTACCACGGACAACTGTACTTCAAAGAACTAGCTTATTTGACGTTGCATTGAATATCCATATCCATCCGTCTGTGAGAGCACGGTGCCTCTCAGAGACCAGCTCACACACTAAGTAACCCTATAGTAACTCTTACGAACCTCACTAGGTTCACAGGGAGATACGTACAGTACAGGATATTTGGTGAAAATACCTGAAATATGCATACATCATCCCCACAAACATTACCCCGAAACAAACATCACGACCACACACAAACATCTCCTTCATACACAATTATTACTTCGACACACAAACATCATCCCTACGCATCCCCACACCCAACCAGACACCACCCACCACACCTGCTACCAGACAGATACCACCACCACACCTGCTACCAGACAGACACCACCCACCACGCCTGCTACCAGACAGATACCACCCACCACACCTGCTGCCAGACAGACACCACCCACCACACCTGCTACCAGACAGATACCACCCACCACACGCTAACAGACAGATACCACCCACCACACCTGCTACTAGACAGACACCACCCACCACACCTGCACCAGACACCACCCACCAACCTGCTACCAGACACCACCCACCACACCTGCTACCAGACAGATACCACCCACACACATCACATACCAGACACTTCACCCCACACCTGCTACTAGACAGACACTACCCACCACACCTGCTACCAGACAGACACCACCCCACACCTGCTACCAGACAGATACCACCACCACACCTGCTGCCAGAAGACACCACCCCACACCTGCCACCAGACAGACACTACCACCACACCTGCTACCAGACAAACACCACCCACCACACCACTCATACCAGACAGACACAACCCCCACACCTGCAACCAGACAGACACTACCCACCACACCCAACCAGACAGACATCACCCCACACCTGTTTCAGACACCATCACCCACCACACCAGCCACAGACAGAAATCATCACCACACTCAAACCACACAAACACTATCCCCACACCCATCCAGACATACAGCACCTACACAACTGTAGCAGACAGACACCACCCACCACACCTGCTACCAGACAGATACCCACCACACCTGCACCAGACAGACACCACCCACCACGCCTGCTACCAGACAGATACCACCCACCACACCTGCTGCCAGACAGACACCACCCACACACCTGCTACCAGACAGATACCACCCACCACACGTGCACCAGACAGATACCACCACCACACCTGCCACTAGACAGACACCACCCACCACACCTGCTACAGAGACACCACCCACCACACCTGCTACCAGACAGATACCACCCACCACACACTGCCACAGACACTCTACCCCCACACCTGCTACTAGACAGACACTACCCACGACACCCAAGCAACAGACACACCACCCCACACCTGCTACCAGACAAACACCACCCACCACACCTCCACAGACAAAGACACCACCCACACCTGCCACCAGACAGACACCACTACCCACACCTGCTACCAGACAAACACCACCCACCACACCTGATACCAGACAGACACCACCCCACACCTGCAACCAGACAGACACTACCCACCACACCTGCAACCAGACAGACATCACCCACACCTGTTTCAGACACCAGCCACCCACCACACCAGCTACCAGAAGAATCATCACCACACCTGCAACCACACAAACACTATCCCACACCTGCATCCAGACATACAGCACCCGATACAACTGTTAGCAGACAGACTCCACCCACCACACCTGCTACCAGACAGATACCACCCACCACACCTGCTACCAGACAGACACTACCCACCACGCCTGCTACAGACAGATACCACCCACCACACCTGCTGCCAGACAGAACACCACCCACCACACCTGCTACCAGACAGATACCACCCACCACACGTGCTACCAGACAGATACCACCCACACACACCTGCTACTAGACAGACACCACCCACCACACCTGCTACCAGACACCACCCACCACACCTGCTACCAGACAGATACCACCCACCACACACTGCTACCAGACACTCTACCCCACAACCTGCTACTAGACAGACACACTACCCACGACACCCTACCAGACAGACACCACCCCACACCTGCTACCAGACAAACACCACCCACCACACCTGCTGCCAGACAGACACCACCCCACACCTGCCACCAGACAGACACTACCCACCACACCCACACCAGACAAACACCACCCAATCACACACCTGATACCAGACAGACACCACCCCACACCTGCAACCAGACAGACACTACCCACCACACCTGCAACCAGACAGACATCACCCCCACACCTGTTTCAGACACCAGCCACCCACCACACCAGCTACCAGACAGAAATCATCACCACACCTGCAACCACACAAACACTATCCCCACACCTGCATCCAGACATACAGCACCCCATACAACTGTTAGCAGACAGACTCCACCCACCACACCTACCAGACACACTATGCCCACACCTGCTACTAGACAGACACTATCCGCACACCTGCTACCAGACAGACACCCCACCACACCCCTGTTACCAGACAGATTCCACCTCCCACACCTGCTATTACGATAGACACCTCCCCCACACCTACTCTACAGACAGACATCATCCCCACACCTGGCTACATAGACACCACACCACATCTGCTGATAGACAGACATCACACTGTTATCGGACAGACACTGTTACCAGACAGACACCCATGTTACCAGACAGACACCCTGTTACCAGTCAGACACCCCATGTTACCAGACAGACAACCCTCCTGTTACCAGACAGACACCCCCATGTTACCAGACAGACAACCTCCTGTTACCAGACAGACACCTCCTGTTACCAGAGAGACACCCCCTCCCTGTTACCAGACAGACAACCCTCCTGTTACCAGACAGACACCCCCTCCTGTTACCAGACAGACACCCTCCTGTTACCAGAGAGACACCCCCCCCTGTTACCAGACAGAAACCCCCATGTTACCAGACAGACAACCCTCCTGTTACCAGACAGACACCCCCATGTTACCAGACAGACAACCCTCCTGTTACCAGACAGACACCCTCCTGTTACCAGAGAGACACCCCCCTGTTAACAGACAGAACCCCATGTTACCAGACAGACAACCTCCCAGCACAGACAGACCCATGTTACCAGACAGAAACCCTCCTGTTACCAGACAGACACCCCATGTTACCAGACAGACAACCCTCCTGTTACCAGACAGAACCCCCTGTTACCAGACAGACACCTCAGCAGCCAGACAGACAACCTCCTGTTACCAGACAGACACCCCATGTTACCAGAGAACAACCTCCTGTTACCAGACAGACACCCTCCCTGTTACCAGAGAGACACCCCCCTGTTACCAGACAGACACCCCCATGTTAACAGACAGACAACCCTCCTGTTACCAGACAGACACCCTCCCAGCACAGACAGACACCCCCTGCTACCAGAGAGACACCCCCTGTTACCAGAGAGACACTCTGTTACTAGACAGACACCCCTGCTACCAGACAGACACCCGCCCCTGTTACCAGACAGACACCCCCCCGCTACCAGACAGACACCCCCCGTGGAATGATGACAAAACTAAATTAGGCAGGGAATTAAAACCTAAACGCGTCAAAGAGAGGACTAACACGACTAACTTAAATGTCTACTATGCAAACAGTAGAAGTATGAGAAACAAAATGGATGAAATCAGGGCGTTGGTATGTACTGAAGAAATCGATATAATAGCATTCACCGAAACATGGATAAACCTAGATCACGTACGTTACCTGTCGAATACCAAATTGCAGGTTACAAATTATTCCATACTGATAGGCAGATTGGGAAAGAGGGCGGAGTAGCAATATATGTCAGGGATAATCTGAAGTGTGAAATAAATAAGAAAAAACCTGAGAGGAATACAGAAACAATTTGGATAGAATTAATCGATGGTAGGGAGAAATTAATCACAGGAGTAATATATAGACCTCCTAATCTTAATAGAGTTATTGAACGACTTATTTGGGATGAAATGCACAGGGGTTCCATACATATAAAAGTCTGTATGGTAGACGACTTTAACTTTAGCCAAATAGATTTCATTGACCTTATGGGTAACTCAGAATCAGAGGATTTCCTGAAACAATCCAGGATTGTTTCCTCAACCAACTATATAACCAAACCTATGATTCTTCTTATAAATATCTTGGTGTTTCGTCCTTGTACCCCTACCTGCCATACCAACAGCTAACCCCAATGTACTGACAGACTGAGACCTCTTAGAAGTGTAGCGGTACAGCCCGCACTATGGTGCTAATATTAGAATTGTTAAAAACAATGTACTAGGCTATATAAGATCTCTGATAGATTACCACGCACCAGCCCTGGTCATTCAGTGACAGAAAAGGCGTTGACAAGCTCGAGAAAATGCAAAAATAAAGCCCTCAATTATCCTAGGATGTCCCATGAGCACTAAAGTTTAATATGAGGAAAGAACTAGGAATACCCAGTGTTAAAGATAGAATAATTGAAGTCAACCTCATGATAGCCCTGAGGCTTCTGCGTGGTGATCCTGATAACATTGTTTCCTTAATTGCTAGAATGTATGAACCATGGGACTACTGAGTCTAAATGGATCCAAACTAGCTACATGAAGATATTTGGACTAGACCACCTGTACAAAGTTGAAACACAACAGCGCTCCTGCCACCTGGCGGACAGTTCCCTTCGTATCTACCGACGTATCCGCCTAAAAATTAAGTATACAAAGCATTTATCTCCAACACACTGACAAATTGAGCTCTTGAACACATACACACTCTCCACAGACTGATGATAATATCACACAGACCATCTACACTGATGGATCTCCTAAACACCGCCTGTGGGGAGGCTTGAAGGCTATTGTTGTGTCAACTGACGGTAATATAATTGAAAGGAGTTAGAATTAACAACTGGGCATCACTCTACAAACTGGATTAGTTGCCATACTCACCTTCATTAAATTCATTGACCACTGTTACTGACAGATCCCTCATCACACTGACTCTCTATCCTCCTACTTGCCCTTGGTACCCTCGACTCAGGTTGTCACGATCTTGTCTCTGAAGCCAGACACAAATATGCGTGCCTTGTTGACGGGGTGTCAGGGTCAAACTGTTGTGGATCCCTCTCACATAGGCCTCATAAAACATGAGCAGAGTTGATGCCCTCGCCCAAACTCGCGTCTACATTCAAGACACTGTTGAATACAATTTGGGTCTGTCAAAAAGAACCATAAAACTGTAATTGGGAAAGAACTTATTGATGAGTTTGACGCAAGCAGACAAGTGCAAACAGGCACTAGTCGATCCATAGTTTACCATGATGAGATGTATCAAGTGAAACATGTATATGGAGCAAGTAACAAGATCAGATTACAAGATGCTGTAACCGCTAGATTAAGGTTAGGATATAAGTACCTTTGGCAGTATGTTCCTCAAGCAGATGTAAACAAAACTAAATGTAAAGTGTGTGGCCATACATAGGGCCACACACTTGAACACTACGTCCTCGACTGTGTGAAGATAGAACCTTTTAGGGACAGGTCCAAGCACACTGTGTGTGAAATGGCACAACACTTCATCTCTAATGGCAAGATAGCCGACATATTAAGATTGTATCCACTTTTTTGCACTCAGTAACTATATCAGTTCTCATGTACAGAACCAAATACGCAATGTGCTTGAATACCTCCCACGTAAATGTGAATAACAAAGTGTGAGGCCAGACATACTGCCTCACACGCCTGTTCTCACGCATTTGTGAATAAGTTACCCTTTATGTATAGAACTAAACAAATAATGTAAATGAAATACTGTGTAACTTTCGGTGCCATAATATCCTGACAACCGGGGTTAATTATTATGACCCTTTGTAAACCCTACTCTGTAATCCTTTTGCGCTACCGCTCACAGGATGAGTGTGGGGTGCACAATAAAGTAGCCGCTGCAAGCGGCAAAATCAAAATCAATGGAAGGAAAATTCCACTAAAGTCCCAGATTTCAGAAGGTCAAACTTTGATAGTTTGAAGAGGCAGCTTAGAGAAGGGGTATCACGCCTGGGGGTGAATTACATGACCTCACATGAGGTGACCTCACACATTATACCCAAAGATGGCGACCTCACCTTACCTGGAGACCTGACGGTTGAGGATGACCATATCACGTGATCTGAGGTTGACGAGTTCCACTACAATTTAAATAATGAGTTACTTAATCCACAAAGGCAGAACATACCATACAGAAAACTCAGACCAAACAACAATGGCCCTAAATGGATAAATAATTATTTAAAGAATACTATTGGACAAAGGAAGGCTATAGGTAGAAGAATAAGTTGTGGTGAAGTTTACCTCCGAGATTATTATAAGGTATTGGCCGGTAGGGTTAAGACCGAGATAAGAAAAGCAAAGAGGAATAATGAACTGAAGGTAACAAGGGAGGCGAAGTCAAACCCCAAGGGATTCTATAAAATGTATCAAACTAAAAGCGAGAAAAGTTTGGACCAATACAGTCAGATACCGGCGAGCTAACTGATAACGACGGACCAATAGGCAATAATCTGAATAAATATTTTTCAACAGTTTTCACCACCGAAAATTTAAACATGATACCCGAGGCACCGACTCTATATGGAGATAGTGAAGAAAATAAATTAAGCGAGATAGCAGTGACTAGTAACGAAGTTAGTAAGCATATAGACAAACTAAAGCCTAAAAAGTCACCAGGTCCCGATGAGATATTTGCCAGAGTATTAAAGGAATGTAAGGAAGCGCTTAGTATGCCCTAAGCAAAGTTGTTTAACATGTCCTTAAAAATGGTTGTAGTTCCAGAATACTGAAGGATAGCGAATGTAATACCGATTTTCAAGAAGGGAGATAGATCACTATCCTCTAACTACCGTCCAATCAGTCTAACATCAATTGCAGGCAAATTACTGGAAGCAATCATTTCAAACTCTATTCGAAATCACCTGGAGAAGCACAAGTTGATCAATGATTCCCAACATGGCTTCACAAGTGGGGGTTCATGTTTAACTAATCTATTTTTTTTTCTCATCTGGTTTCGAATCATTGGACGAGGGGCATAATTATGATGTGGTTTATCTCGACTTCAGCAATGCCATCGACAGAGTCCCCCACGAAAGACTAATAAGAAAAGTGGAGGCTCATGGCATTAAAGGAGATATTCTAAAATGGATTAGGGCGTCGTTACAGGACAGAAACAGCGAGTGAGCATTAATGGCACTAAATCCGATTGGAGCAACGTCACTAGTGGAGTTCCCATGGCTCAGTACTTGGACCATTATTATTTATTTTAAACATAAACGACATAGATATGGGCGTAGATAGCAACATAAGTAAATTTGCTGATGACACTAAAATAGGGAGTGTATAACCTTTTTTTGCTATATTTTCAATATCTTTCCGTTCTTTTTTTTCGCCCCCCAGGCTCCATTGTGGGTCGTTTGACCTGTGCCCGGGTTGGCTAATTCCCGTAAAATCTGACGAGGACTCCTCAAAACTACAGGAAGATCTAAACAAAATTTTTAAATGGTCTGAAAAATGGCAGATGAAATTGAATGTGGATAAATGTAGTACTGTACTCAGTGTAGGAGATGTAAACAGGGAAACCAGATACCAGATGAACAACGATGATATTGAGAAATCCGATTGCGAGAAAGATTTAGGAATAATGATAAGTAGGAATCTTAAGCCAAGTAAACAATGTGTATTTGCTCGAAACAAGGCTAACAAAGTACTTGGGTTCATACAAAGGAGTGTTAGTTACAAGACTAGCGAGGTCATCCTATGACTCTTGCGCTTGTGAGACCTCACTTGGATTACGCAGTTCAATTCTAGTCACCGTATTACAGAATGGATATAGAATCCTTGGAAAGAATTCAGAGGAGAATGACAAGACTAATCCCGGGCATTAGGAACCTGGAGTACAGAGACAGGTTAAAGCATCTTAATTTGCACTTCCTCCAGAAACGTAGAGTGAGGGGCGATATGATAGAGGTGTATAAATGGAAGTCAGGGCTTAACAAAGTGGGCATAACAAAGGTACTCAATCTATCCAACCAGGAGCGAACTCGTAACAATGGTTTTAAATTAGACAAATTAAGATTTAGGCGCGAAATAGGTAAACATTGGTTTTGGGATAAGAGTAGTGGACGAGTGGAACAAGTTACCAAATATCATCATTAACTCGAATACGCTGGATAGCTTCAAACATAGGTTGGATGAATATATAAGCAATAGGGGTCGGGTGTAAATGGGACTGCCCAGTATGGGCCAATAGGCCCGCTGCAGTTTCCTCCATTCTTATGTTCTTATGTTACTTGACAGATACCCCATGGTACCAGACAGACACTCCCCTGTCACCAGACAGACACCCCGTGCTACTAGACAGAAACCCCCTTGCTACCAGACAGACACCCCCGTACCAGACAGACACCCCCCCGCTACCAGACAAACACCATCCACCACACCTACTACCAGACACCAACCCCCTACTGCCTGACACTACCCCCTACTACCAAACAGAAACCCTCCTGTTACCAGACAGACACCACAGACACCATCCACCACATCTATTACCAGACACCACCCCCTACTACCTGACACCACCCCCTACTACCAAACAGACACCCTCCTGTTACCAGACAGACACCACCCTGCAACCAGACACCATCCACCACATCTATTACCAGACACCACCCCCTACTACCTGACACCACCCCCTACTACCAAACAGACACCCTCCTGTTACCAGACAGACACCACCCTGCAACCAGACACCATCCACCACACTTACTGCCAGACACCACCCCCTACTACCAGACAGACAGACGATAGCGCCCCATTATACCATCTAATAAACAAAACCAGTTAAGTGCGGAGGTGAGTAACACGAATTTACTATAAAACTCCTATGTGTTTAGGGGGTGTTAGCACATGGCCAGGCTTTTTGGGGTAATGCTAGCGTCGACCCACCTCTCTTACCCTCCATTAGCGGCCATTCTAACACACCCCCAGCTCTTTTTTCTTTAACGCAGTTTTTTCTGAAAATGTTGTTGGTATCGTGGATGAAAGAATGAGAAATATGGTAAATAAATGAATATAGTTATAGAGGCGACGTGAGTTTTTTATTTAACCGGTGACAAAAGAGTGAGAGATAATGTATATAAGTGAAAATTGTATAATGAAGTGATTATGTGTTTTAATTAACTATAAAATAAAGCTAATATAAAGTAAATATATAGAAATTAGTTTCTTATAAAGATATTGTAGTTGTTGATAGCTACGGGTGTGGTGTAGTTTGCTTTGTACAGGACGTCTGAAAAAAAATATACACACTGCCATGCATATTTTTATGTTGATCACGGGAATTATCTGTGTTAGAAGAGCAATATTGTCCATACTTGCTCATATAATACAAGCAATCACGCGATGTGCATGGAATCAGTAAGACAATATGGCTACATTTTTCTGAGACATCCTGATTATTGTTTTATGATTGCTCTAAACTGTGTTACTGTACGTGTAAACTGACGTACTAACTGGTCAAAGTCACAAGGATTAAAAAGTGCCATGATTCTGTCAGATGTGAAGCTTATGACTCCGAAATAATGTAATAATGTACAAAACTTCATCACCTCAAATGTTCACAATTAACATAGTGAGCTTCGGGGGTCCATAAACACACCATCAACGTCTCCTATGGAAATACAGCCAATAAAAGAGCATCATGTCACCTCTCAAACCCTTATATGGCCTCACTTACAATGACTTAATAGATTTTTAAATCACGAAAAGATCAATAGAAAATAAATCTATTAAAATCCTCCCCGTGCGGTAACGCCGTCAATTTCGGGGAAATATCAGACTGCGTATTTCCTTAGCTGAGAAAAGATGTCATGCCCCCTCCTCAAGAGTTACAGCTGATTGGCTAAATATCTTTCTCGTTAGAAACGGTCATCCCAAAGATTATGAATAAACTCATTTAGAAATGCATCATTACTTCAGGACGAAATCGGACATATTTGCAACAGCCAATCAACTGTAACGCTTGAGGAGGGGACGGGGCATCTTTTCTCAGCTGGGTAAAAACGCACTATAGTTACGTCACGGATTCTGGATGCAGAAACGAGGTTTGTACAGATGGTCCGCCAGCCACCGTGTAGCCGCTGACTTGGAGCCCGGAAAATGAAAGGAGACAGTCTGGGTTTCCTGGCCTGTAACATTCCGCTAAATAAATTAGAAATTTCAGAAAGAGAAGGGGGGAGGTTGAGAAATGATGAGGCACGGAGGAGTAGGGAGTGCGGGGAGGGAGGAAGGAAGGCAGGAAGGAAGAGGATAGATGGAGGTAGGAGGGGACGGCAGAAATAAAGTAGTCCATACACATAATTTGAGACAAGTATTCTTACTCAGAACAACACTGGCACTAGTAGTAATGTCTAACACAAGTGTACTATGTGCCACAGTATTTGTCGGGTCAGGTCTAGCCTTCCAGCTTGAGCTTACAATGACACGGTATTAGTGTGTTGTAGCTTATTCAATTAGTTGTCCGGTTACTGAAATGATTAATGAAGTACATATAAGTTTTGTACGTAATAACATGCAGTAAGAGTCTAATTCTTAAATATTATTAGAGTTTAATAATACTGAAAAACAGATTTGTATATATTGCTTCATAAATCATCTATCAAGCTCTACCGAGTTTATGGATTCAGTTGTGTGTTTGTAATTATACAGGCTAAGGTAATTATGTAAATCTCAGTCAGATTTTCAGCATCACCTCAGCATACAAATGCACATTTTATTTCCTTTATTGTACAGTAGATGCAATTAAAGATATTATTCATTGATGATTTATTTTTTATTTTATTTTTTTTTAAGTGAGTGAAGTAGAAGCAGCGATAAACTCCATCAAAATCTAGATGGAGAGTGGAGCGACCAGTAGCATGATCAACTTCAATACAATAGATAAATAGAATTACTGAACTCAGGGATTTATCGGGTGTTTACTGCACTTGCTGGAAGTCACAAGCTGGGGAAAATATGTGTCCACATGGCAGCTTCTATGTGAATACTCTAGTTGTAGATGGAATTCCTTTCCTCCAACTCTAGGAACATGTTGTACCCCGTAGTTGGCAGAAAAAAATATTCAGGGCGTATAAATAGTCTACAGAAAGTTTGTATTTTACTGCAGAAAAATTGACCACTTGCTGATGAATAACAAACTCTGTCAAGGGACTCTGGCTCTAAGCCATAAAGGTTATGTTGCACAAAGTAACACTTGTGAGGAATATCGGCCAAAGTAATAGTGGTAAAAGGGAGAGAGACACATCATCGCGGGGAGACAGAAGAGGAAACTTAGCTACTACAAGATGAGTGAGATATAAGGCGAAAAGTTTGAGATTGGGTCTTGTCTAATAGAGAGGCGCAGGGATTAGCTCCAGATATAGCCGCAGTGTTCTATATATAATGTTAAAAATTGTGATGGCTTGACGTATATGCGGAAAAGAATGATGATGCCTGATTTTTGGGGCTTATCCATGATAAATCCATTGTAACAGTTAGCCCAAACACTGAACACTGATACCGTCGGCAAAATCGGCTCGTAAATATCAGTTCCATACCACAGAAGGGCTAACTAATTTCTGTAATATAGATTGATAGAGTAATTTAGACAAATTTACTTACGGTGAAGTTGCTAAGTCCTAATTTGTATCAGAATATTACAGAGAGGGTGTTGTGGCTGCTCACACTACCCAGGGATGGACTGGTGTTGAAGTACCTGTTACAGCAAAACGGTGAATGTGTGGAAACGACGGATAGTGAAGGTGAGGAAATCGTTAAAAGAAAATAATATAAGGATGAGACAACTTCTGGATTCCTATTTTAATAACAAGGGTGACCTTAAAACCTGATACGACAAGAGACGGAGTAGTGAGACAGGAAGGATGAGGCAGAAGGGGATACGGGGTGCAAGAGAGGAGTAAGTCAGAAAGAAACAAAAACAATTATGCTGTAATCAATGGTTTTGGTGATGCCCGAAGACAGCGAGAACTTCACGTGTCTCACAGGATTTCGTTAATAGAAGGTAAGAAAACCTCTGGGTTACCATAATAATGCCAGTACAAACCCAACACCCGATATGATGACAGAGAAGAAGTATTCAGGAGATAATATTCAGATGTGAAAAAGATAAAACAAAGCTAACCTCGTGTGTGAAGCTTCTGAAAGACATAAAGGTTTCTCAGAATGCCTTCATGAGATTAAAGATGGCCATAATTTTGCAGAAAATTATTTTTTTTTATAAAATTTAGACTTAGAAAAGAGGTAGGCTTCTGTGAGTGAGTGAGTAAGGTCAGGTTTGTTTACAGATACTGTGAAGGAGTGAGTGAGGTCAGGTTTGTTTACAGATACTGTGAAGGAGTGAGTGAGGTCAGGTTTGTTTACAGATACTGTGAGGGAGTGAGTGAGGTCAGGTTTGTTTACAGATACTGTGAAGGAGTGAGTGAGGTCAGGTTTGTTTACAGATACTGTGGAGGAGTGAGTGAGGTCAGGTTTGTTTACAGATACTGTGAAGGAGTGAGTGAGGTCAGGTTTGTTTACAGATACTATGAGTGAGTGAGTAAGGTCAGGTTTGTTTACAGATACTGTGAAGGAGTGAGTGAGGTCAGGTTTGTTTACAGATACTGTGAAGGAGTGAGTGAGGTCAGGTTTGTTTACAGATACTGTGAGGGAGTGAGTGAGGTCAGGTTTGTTTACAGATACTGTGAAGGAGTGAGTGAGGTCAGGTTTGTTTACAGATGCTGTGAGGAGTGAGTGAGGTCAGGTTTGTTTACAAGATGCTATGAGGTGGGCAAAGGGTCAGGTTTGTTTACAGATGCTGTGAAGAGTGAGTGAGGTCGGGACTGATTACAGATGCTATGAGGGGTGAGTGAGTCAGGTTTGTTTTATAGATACTGTGGTGGTGGTAAAGGTCAGGTTGTTTACAGATACTGTGAAGGGAGTGAGTGAGGTCAGATTTGTTTACAGATGTGCTATGAGGGAGTGGTGAGTCAGGTTGTTTATAGATACTGTGGTGAGTTGAGTAAGGTCAGGTTTGTTTACAGATTACTGTGGAAGGATGAAGTGGGGGTCAAGGTTTCTGTGTTACAGGCTCTGTGAAGGGTGAGTGAGGTCAGGTTTGTTTACAGATACTGTGAGGGGGAGTGAGTGAGGGTCAGGTTTGTTTACAGATGCTATGAGGGAGTGAGAGTGAGGTCAGGTTTGTTTATAGATACTGTGAGTGAGTGGTAAAGGTCAGGTTTGTTTACAGATACTGTGAAAAGGAGTGAGGCCAGTCAGGTTTGTTTCTGAATGCTATGAGGAGTGAGTGAGGTCAGGTTTGTTTATAGATGCTGTGTGAGTGGTGAGTAGGTCAGGTTGTTTACGAATACTGTGAGAAGGGTGAGTGAGGTCAGGTTTGTTTACAGATACTATGAGTAGGTGAGAGTGAGGTCAGGTTTGTTTACAGATACTGTGAGAAGTGAGTGAGGTCCGGATTTTGTTTACAGATACTGTGAGAGAGTAGGTATGGGGTCAAGTTTTGTTTTACAGATACTATGAGTGAGTGAGGTGAGGTCAGGTTTGTTTTACAGATACTGTGAGAGAGTGAGTGAGGTCAGGTTTGTTTACAGATACTGTGAGAGAGTGAGTGAGTCAGGTTTGTTTACAGATACTATGGGTGAGTGAGTGAGGTCAGGTTTGTTTACAGATACTGTGAGGGAGTGAGTGAGGTCAGGTTTGTTTACAGATACTATGAGGGAGTGAGTGAGGTCAGGTTTGTTTACAGATACTGTGAGGGAGTGAGTGAGGTCAGGTTTGTTTACAGATACTATGAGGGAGTGAGTGAGGTCAGGTTTGTTTACAGATACTATGAGGGAGTGAGTGAGGTCAGGTTTGTTTACAGATACTGTGAGGGAGTGAGTGAGGTCAGGTTTGTTTACAGATACTGTGAGGGAGTGAGTGAGGTTACGTGCATTTACTGCTTGTATACTTCTTGAAAATTTTAAATTTTATGAAGAGTAATAGTTTAAGTTTTAATAATGAAGCAACATTATAAATGAGGTAAAATAGGCAGAAGAAACCTGAAACCCTTCCGCAGAATTATCACAATGGTTCGATCGACTCCAGCCCGGTCCCTGGGGGGAGGGGGGGGCCACATACAAAAGTAATCTTGTGGCTCTAAAACTTGGCTTCATTTATAAGGGCGTGGTACTATTATTTTACAGTTCACATAATTTAAACGTCCAGGTATCAATGAGGATAGAAAGTAAATTTACTGTCTATCCTCAAGTCAAACATGCACCTACAAGGAACCGTACATGTGGTGGGGTAGGGGAGAGGGTGGTGGGTGAGGCATGACCTGAATATTTTAAAAGTATTCACCCAAGCACCAGCGGTTGCTTGGAGACAACATAGTCCGAGTTCCAGGTTAAAGTTATTTGATTTATGTAAAACTTGTTGGGTTGCTAGACTGATGCTTTACGGGTGTTTGGAGAGCTTCATACAGCTGTTGTTCAAACTATGCAAAAGACATGAAGACGGAGAATCATGGAACTTGCAGTAAATTTTTACAAACCAAATCACTGTTAATTTTAATTATGCAATTTGAATTTCTGATGTAATTTCTGCGTCGCAATGCATAATAACTCTCAGTGTAAGCTTCAAGGACGCGCTATTGACACCTGCACAGTTATGTCAGAGATAAACAAGGTTATTTGGGTTATCAGACAATGTCACGGTGATATTTATCAAATTGATGACACTCAGTACACGGAAGTTGTAGCTTTAATTTAGCTGAAACATTCGATGCTCCTAACCCTGAATCATCAGCACCTCGTGTAAACAGAAGACAAATTGAGAGACCCAACAGCCTAAACGTTTCCTCTAAATAATATTTCCAATGCACCAGCTCAACAACATGCTCTTCTGGGGCTCTTGTTCCATCTTTATTGATGAATGACTCAAAATAGAAGAATGAGGTTCTGAAATACAAAGAATCAATGGTCAGTGATCTTCCATTACCAGAGTGTCTTGAAACAGATCTGGAGTGTTGGCAGCAAACTGAAATGTTGTGAGTCTGACCTACCCAACTCCCTGACAGTTACACTCTGACAAATCTCCTCTTTACTGTATTTTATCCAAACATTTATTTTAATGACCAAGTCAGTGTAACCTTATCAGTCACTACCTGGGAAGATGAGCATTCCTTCAGTTGACTAAGGGATATCAAAAGTTACCTGCGCTCTGCAATGAATGTTTAACAAAACAAACATAGACAAAGTGATCACTAGCTTCTTGAGCTCACCTAAAGCAGATGAAAATTAATGTACATTTTGGATGATAAAACAGCGCCATCCAGCATAAGATCACTTCACATCAGCTAAATAAACTAATTCCGAAACAAAGATTATTGCATTTGTTTGATTTCAAAGTAATTTGGCATCTAACCTTGATATTATATGTTAAATTTTGTGGTTTGGAGAATGAGCGTGAACTACTGTATTAATTACTATTTCTGCAGAAAATAATGAGATCTTGAATTATCTTTAAATACCGGATAAAAGACCAGAATAGTGTCTTCTGTATTATCAAAGTATTATCCTATTCCATATTTTATTTTAATACTTTTTATTAAATGTTTATACACACTCGATGGTCCAACAGTGCCCCCCTAGACTACCCTGTATGAGACTAGCCCCCAGCATATTTCAGAGATAAAGCAACATTGCCTGCCATCCTACCCAACCGAAAGTATCCTGAGGCCCCACTTAACTTGACACTCATACACGAAAACGTTACCAAACACGCGGCCAATCATTGCCGACAACTGACACCAACGCCTGGGGCCAACAGCAAAACAAAGCTTACTTGTACGACATAAGCAAGTATAACGACGGTATTGGCTAATGGCGCGCGCATAACGTTTATTACACGCGCGCAAGAGCAAATCTACTTCATTTATTACCGCGCGCGTATGTCTATCACGATATACGCGCATGAACAAACGAAAATGGTTATCGCGCGCATAAACACCCAGTTTATCGCGCAAGAAGAAATTCACTTAAAATGACATAATTTAAGATAACCATCAGTTCACACGCGCGCATGTCCACCTGCCTATTAATATCATGCTACATGTCCACTAAATGCACATCATGCCAAGCATTGTCCACTCAGCCTACACATCAAGCAAGCATTAAACCACTCACATCATACATTAAAACCACAATACCACATCACAAGCATGTCCACTAGCCTAATATTACACATCAAGCATGTCCACTAACACACTACATTAAACCACTAAATTATTAATATGCCATGAAGCATAAACCACTCAGCCTAATACATCATGCCAAGAAGAAACCACTATATTACATCAAGAAGAAGAACAATCTAAAATTATTAATGTTGTCCACTAAATATTATCATGCAAGAACCAGCCTATTATTGTCAAGTGGCA
>NW_024715431.1:0-20637 GCF_018991925.1 Homarus americanus
GACCAGGGGCCTTTTTATGCTCGATAAGGGACTTTGTTATACTCGATCAGAGGGCTTTGTTTTCCTCGATCAGGGGACTTTGTTATTCTCGATCGGAGGACTTTGTTATACTCGATCAGGGGACTTTCTAATCCTCGATCAGAATACTTTGTTATACTCGATCAGGGGACTTTGTTATACTCGACCAGGGGACTTTGTTATACTCGATCAGGAGGCATTGTTTTACTCGATCAGGGGACTTTGTTATTCTCGATAAGGAGACTTTGTTATACGAGATCAGGGGACTTTATTTTACTCGATCATGGGCCTTTGTTATACTCGACCAGGAGACTTTGTTATACTCGATTAGGGGACTTTGTTATACTCGATGTGGGGGGCTTTGATATACTCGATCAGGGGACTTTGTTATACTCGATCAGGGGACTTTGTTATACCTGATGAGTAGGAGTTGTTATACTCGATCAGGGGACTTTGTTATACTCGATCAGGGTCCTTTCTTATGCTCTACCAGTGGCCTTTGTTATACTCGATCAGGGGGCTTTGTTATATTCGATTAGGGGACTTTGTTATACTCGATGAGGGGCATTTGTTATACTCGATCAAGGGCCTTTGCTATACTCGATCACGGGATTTTGTTATACTAGATCAGGGGACTTTGTTATACTCGATCATGAGACTTTGTTATACTCGATCAGTGCCTTTATTATACTCGATGAGGGGGCTTTTTTATACTCGACCAGGGTCCTTTCTTATGCTCGACCAGTGGCCTTTGTTATAATCGATCAGGGGGCTTTGTTATATTCGATTAGGGGACTTTGTTTTACTCGATGAGGGGCATTTGTTATACAGGATCACGGGCCTTTGCTATACTCGATCAGGGATTTTGTTATACTAGATCTGGGGATTTTGTTATATTCGATCAGGGCCTTTATTATACTCGATGAGGGGGCTTTGTTACACTCGACCAAGGTCCTTTGTTATGCTCGACCAGTGGCCTTTGTTGTACTCGATGAGGGGGCTTTGTTATATTCGATCAGGGGATTTTGTTATACTCGACCAGGGAACTTTGTTATACTCGATCAGGGGACTTTGCTATACTCGAAAAGGGGACTTTGTTATTCTCGATAAGGGGACTTTGTTATACTCGATTAGGTGACTTTGTTATACTCGATCAAGGGCCTTTGTTATACTCGATCAAGGACTTTGTTATACTCGATCAGGGCCTTTATTATACTCGATCAGGGGGCTTTGTTATATTCGATTAGGGGACTTTGTTATACTCGATGAGGGGCATTTGTTATAATCGATCAGGGGCCTTTGCTATACTCGA
Source organism: Homarus americanus (assembly GCF_018991925.1). Classification (NCBI taxonomy): domain Eukaryota; kingdom Metazoa; phylum Arthropoda; class Malacostraca; order Decapoda; family Nephropidae; genus Homarus; species Homarus americanus. The sequence continues at coordinate 1,331 of NW_024715431.1, forward strand.
TCAAGGGATTTTGTTATACTAGATCAGGGGACTTTGTTATGCTCGATGAGAGGACTTTGTTATACTCGATCGGGGGACTTTGTTTTCCTCGATCAGGGGGCTTTGTTATACTCGTTCAGGGGACTTTGTTATACTCGACCAGGGGACTTTGTTTTACTCGATAAGGGGACTTTTTTATATTCGATCAAAGGACTTTGTTATACTCGATCAGGGGCTTATATTATACTCGATCAAGGACCTTTCTTATACTCGATGAGGGGACTTTGTAATCCTCGATCAGAAGACTTTGTTATACTCGATCAGGGGACTTTGTTATGCTCGACCAGGGGACTTTGTTATACTCGATCAGGAGGCATTGTCTTACTCGATCAGGGGACATTACTATACTCGACCAGGGAACTTTGTTATACACGATCAGGGGATGTTATACTCGATCAGGGGATGTGTTATACTCGATCAGGGTCCTTTGTTATGCTCGACCAGTGGCCTTTGTTGTACTCGATCAGGGTGCATTGTTATATTCGATTAGGGGATTTTGTAATACTCGACCAGGGAACTTTGTTATACTCGATTAGGGGACTTTGTTATACTCGAAAAGGGGACTTTGTTATTCTCGATAATGGGACTTTGTTATACTCGATTAGGGGACTTTGTTATACTCGATCAAGGCCCTTTGTTATACTCGATCAGGGACTTTGTTATATTCGTTTCGGGGGCTTTCTTATATTCGATGAGGGACCTTTGTTATACTCGATTAGAGGACTTTGTTTTACACGGTAAGGGGATATGTTATACTCAATCAGGGGATGTGTTATACTCGATCAGGGGACGTTGTTATAGTCGATGAGGAGGCTTTGTTATACTCAACCGGGGGCCGTTGTTATACTCGATCAAGGACCTTTGCTATACTCGATCACGGGATTTTGTTATACTAGATAAGGGGACATTTTTATATTCGATCAGGGGACTTTGTTATACTCGATCAGGTGCCTTTATTATACTCGATCAAGGACCTTTGTTATACTCGATCAGGGGACTTTGTTATACTCGATCAGAGGACTTTGTTATACTCGATCAGGGGGCTTTGTTATACTCGATCGGGGGACATTACTATACTCGACCAGGGAACTTTGTTATACACGATCACGTGATATGTTATACTCGATCAGGGGACTTTGTTATACTCGATCAGGGGGCTTTGTTATACTCGACCAGGGTGCTTTGTTATACTCGATCAGGGGAGTTTGTTATACTCGATCAGGGGCTTTGTTTTCCAAGATCAGGGGACTTTGTTATACTCCATCATGGTCTTTGTTATACTCCATCAGGGGCCTTTGTTATACTCGACCAGGGGACTTTGTTATACTCAATCAGGGGACTTTGTTACACTTGATCAGGGGATTTTGTAATATTCGATCAGGGGGGCTTTGTTATACTCGACCAGTGGCCTTTGTTATGCTCGATAAGGAGACTTTGTTATACTCGACCAGGGTGCTTTGTTATACTCGATCAGGGGACTTTGTAATATTCGATCAGGGGGGCTTTGTTATACTCGACCAGGTGACTTTGTTATGCTCGATAAGGGGTCTTTGTTATACTCGATTAGGGGACATTACTATACTCGACCAGGGAACTTTGTTATGGTCAACCAGGGGACTTTGTTATACTCAATCAGGGGACTTTGTTATACTCGATCAGGGAGCTTTGTTTTCCTCGACCAGGGGACTTTGTTATACTCGATTAGGGGACTTTGTTATACTCGATGATTGGGCTTTGTTTTACTCGATCAAGGGCCTTTGTCATAATCGATCAGGGGACTTTGTTAGACTCGATGAGAGGCCCCTGTTATACTCGATGAGGGGCATTTGTTATATTCGATCAAGGGCCTTTGCTAAACTCGATCAGGGGACTTTGTTAGACTCGATTAGGGGCCTTTGTTATTCTCGATCAGGGGACTTTGTTATACTCGATCAGGGGCCTTTGTTATTCTCGACGAGGGGCCTTTGTTATGCTCGATCAGAGGCCTTTGATATACTCTATCAGGGGATTTTGTTATAATCGAACCAGGGGAATTTGTTATACTCGATCATGAGACTTTGTTATACTCGATCAGGGCCTTTTATTATACTCGACCAGGGGGGTTTGATATTCTCGATCAGGTGACTTTGTTATACGCGATCAGGAGGCATTGTTTTACTCGATCAGGGGACTTTGTTATTCTCGATAAGGAGAATTTGTTATACGAGATCAGGGGACTTTATTTTACTCGATCATGGGCCTTTGTTATACTCGACCAGGAGACTTTGTTATACTCGATTAGGGGACTTTGTTATACTCGATGTGGGGGCTTTGATATACTCGATCAGGGGACTTTGTTATACTCGAAAAGGGGACTTTGTTATACTCGATCGGGGGACTTTATTTTACTCGATCATGGGCCTTTGCCATACTCGATCAAGGGATTTTGTTATACTAGATCAGGGGACTTTGTTATGCTCGATGAGAGGACTTTGTTATACTCGATCGGGGGACTTTGTTTTCCTCGATCAGGGGGCTTTGTTATACTCGTTCAGGGGACTTTGTTATACTCGACCAGGGGACTTTGTTTTACTCGATCAGGGGACTTTTTTATATTCGATCAAAGGACTTTGTTATACTCGATCAGGGGCTTATATTATACTCGATCAAGGACCTTTCTTATACTCGATGAGGGAACTTTGTAATCCTCGATCAGAAGATTTTGTTATACCCGATCAGGGGACTTTGTTATGCTCGACCAGGGGACTTTGTTATACTCGATCAGGAGGCATTGTCTTACTCGATCCGGGGACATTACTATACTCGACCAGGGAACTTTGTTATACACGATCAGGGGATATGTTATACTCGATCAGGGGATGTGTTATACTCGATCAGGGTCCTTTGTTATGCTCGACCAGTGGCCTTTGTTGTACTCGATCAGGGGGCATTGTTATATTCGATTAGGGGATTTTGTAATACTCGACCAGGGAACTTTGTTATACTCGATTAGGGGACTTTTTTTAACTCGAAAAGGGGACTTTGTTATTCTCGATAATGGGACTTTGTTATACTCGATTAGGGGACTTTGTTATACTCGATCAAGGCCCTTTGTTATACTCGATCAGGGACTTTGTTATATTCGTTTCGGGGGCTTTCTTATATTCGATGAGGGACCTTTGTTATACTCGATTAGAGGACTTTGTTTTACACGATAAGGGGATATGTTATACTCAATCAGGGGATGTGTTATACTCGATCAGGAGACGTTGTTATAGTCGATGAGGAGGCTTTGTTATACTCAACCGGGGGCCGTTGTTATACTCGATCAAGGACCTTTGCTATACTCGATCACGGGATTTTGTTATACTAGATAAGGGGACATTTTTATATTCGATCAGGGGACTTTGTTATACTCGATCAGGTGCCTTTATTATACTCGATCAAGGACCTTTGTTATACTCGATCAGGGACTTTGTTATACTCGATCAGAGGACTTTGTTATACTCGATCAGGGGGCTTTGTTATACTCGATCAGGGGACATTACTATACTCGACCAGGGAACTTTGTTAGGTACACGATCACGTGATATGTTGTACTCGATCAGGGATGTGTTATACTCGATCAGGGGACTTTGTTATACTCGATGAGAGGCTTTGTTGTTAGATTCAAATGGGCCCTTTCTATACTCGATCAGTTTTGTACCTCGATGAAGGGACTTTGTTATACTCGATCAGAGGGCTTTGTTATACTCAACCAGGAGCCTTTGTTTTGCTCGATGAGAGGACTTTGTTATACTCGACCAGGGGCCTTTGTTTTCCTTGATCAGGGGGCTTTGTTATACTCGATCAGGGGATATGTTATACTCAATCAGGGGAAGTGTTATACTCGATCAGGGGACGTTGTTATAGTCGATGAGGAGGCTTTGTTATACTCAACCGGGGGCCTTTGTTATACTCGATCAAGGGCCTTTGCTATACTCGATCACAGGATTTTGTTATACTAGATCAGGGGAGTTTGTTATACTCGATCAGGGGGCTTTGTTATACTCGACCAGGGGCCTTTGTTGTGCTCGATCAGAGGACTTTGTTATACTCGACCAGGGGCATTTGTTTTCCTCGATGAGGGGGCTTTGTTATACTCGATTTGGGGACTTTGTTATACTCGAACAGGGGCCTTTGTTATACTCGATCAAGGACTTTGGTATATTCGATCAGGGGGCTTTCTTATATTCGATGAGGGACCTTTGTTATACTCGATTAGAGGACTTTTTTTACACGATCAGGGGATATGTTATACTCAATCAGGGGATGTGTTATACTCGATCAGGGGACGTTGTTCTAGTCGATGAGGAGGCTTTGTTATACACAACCGGGGCTTTTGTTATTCTCGATCAAGGGCCTTTGCTATACTCGATCGGGGGACTTTGTTTTACTCGATCAGGGGGCTTTGTTATACTCGATCAGAGGACTTAGTTATACTCGACCAGGGGACTTTGTTATACACGATCAGGGATATGTTATACTCGACCATGGAACTTTGTTTTACTCGATCAGGGGACTTTTTTATATTCGATCAAAGGACTTTGTTATACTCGATCAGTTGCCTTTATTATACTCGATCAAGGACCTTTGTTATACTCGATCAGGGGACTTTGTTATCCTCGATCAGAGAACTTTGTTATACTCGATTAGGGGACTTTGTTAAACTCGACCATGGGACTTTGTTATACTAGATCAGGGGACTTTGTTATACTCGATCAGAGGGCTTTGTTATGCTCGACCAGGAGCCTTTGTTTTGCTCGATGAGAGGACTTTGTTATACTCGACCAGGGGCCTTTGTTTTCCTCGATCAGGGGGCTTTGTTATACTCGATCAGGGGATATGTTATACTCAATCAGGGGAAGTGTTATACTCGATCAGGGGACGTTGTTATAGTCGATGAGGAGGCTTTGTTATACTCAACCGGGGGCCTTTGTTATACTCGATCAAGGGCCTTTGCTATACTCGATCACGGGATTTTGTTATACGAGATCAGGGGAGTTTGTTATACTCGATCAGAGGGCTTTGTTATACTCGACCAGGGGCCTTTGTTTTGCTCGATCAGAGGACTTTGTTATACTCGACCAGGGGCCTTTGTTTTCCTCGATCAGGGGGCTTTGTTATACTCGATTAGGGGACTTTGTTATACTCGAACAGGGGCCTTTGTTATATTCGATCAAGGACTTTGGTATATTCGATCAGGGGGCTTTCTTATATTCGATCAGGGACCTTTGTTATACTCGATTAGAGGACTTTGTTTTACACGATCAGGGGATATGTTATACTCGACCATGGGACTTTGTTATACGAGATCAGGGGACATTGTTATACTCGATCATTGGCCTTTGTTGTACTCGACCAGGGGACTTTGTTATACTCGATTAGGGGACTTTGTTATACTCGATGTGGGGGTTTTAATATACTCCATCAGGGGACTTTGTTATACTCGATCAGGGGACTTTGTTATACTCGATCAGGGGACTTTGTTATACCTGATGAGTAGGCTTTGTTATACTCGATCAGGGGACTTTGTTATACTCGACCAGGGTCCTTTCTTATGCTCGACCAGTGGCCTTTGTTTTACTCGATGAGAGGGCTTTGTTATATTCGATTAGGGGACTTTGTTATACTCGATGAGGGGCATTTGTTATACTCGATCAAGGGCCTTTGCTATACTCGATCACGGGATTTTGTTATACTAGATCAGGGGACTTTGTTATACTCGATCAGAGGGTTTTGTTATACTCGACCAGGGGCTTTTGTTATGCTCGATCAGGGGGCTTTGTTATACTCGATCAGGGGACTTTGTTATACTCCACCAGATGACTTTGTTTTACTCGATCAGGGGACTTTTTTATATTCGATCAAAGGACTTTGTTATACTCGATCAGGGGCCTTTATTATACTCGATCAAGGACCTTTGTTATACTCAATCAGGGGACTTTGTAATCCTCGATCAGAAGACTTTGTTATACTCTATCAGGGGACTATGTTATACTCGATCAGGAGGCATTGTCATTCTCGATCAGGGGACATTACTATACTCGACCAGGGAACTTTGTTATACAAGATCAGGGGATATGTTATACTCGATCAGGGGATGTGGTATACACGATCAGGGTCCTTTGTTATGCTCGATCCAGTGGCCTTTGTTGTACTCGATCAGGGGGCTTTGTTATATTCGATTAGGGGATTTTGTTATACTCGACCAGGGAACTTTGTTATACTCGATCAGGTGACTTTGTTATACTCGAAAAGGGGACTTTGTTATTCTCGAAAAGGGGACTTTGTTATACTCGATTACGGGACTTTGTTATACTCGATCAAGGGCCTTTGTTATAGTCGATCAGGGACTTTGTTATATTCGATCCGGTGGCTTTCTTATATTCGATCAGGGACCTTTGTTATACTCGATTAGAGGACTTTGTTTTACACGATCAGGGGATATGTTATACTCAATCAGGGGATGTGTTATACTCGATCAGGGGACGTTGTTATAGTCGATGAGGAGGCTTTGTTATACTGAACCGGGGACCGTTGTTATACTCGATCAAGGACCTTTGCTATACTCGATCACGGGATTTTGCTATACTAGATAAGGGGACATTTTTATATTCGATCAGGGGACTTTGTTATACTCGATCAGGTGCCTTTATTATACTCCATCAAAAACCTTTATTATACTCGATTAGGGGACTTTGTTATACTCGATCAGAGGACTTTGTTATACTCGATCAGGGGGCTTTGTTATACTCGATCAGGGGACATTACTATACTCGACTTGGGAACTTTCTTATACACGATCAGGTGATATGTTATACTCGATCAGGGGATGTGTTATACTCGATCAGGGGACTTTGTTGTACTCGATCAGGAGGCTTTGTTGTACTCAAACGGGGCCCTTTGTTATATTCGAGCAGGGGCCTTTGTTATACTCGATCAAGGAACTTTGTTATACTCGACCATGGGACTTTGTTATACTAGATCAGGGGACTTTGTTATACTCGATGAGAGGGCTTTGTTATACTCGACCAGGAGCCTTTGTTTTGCTCGATCAGAGGACTTTGTTATACTCGACCAGGGGTTTTTGTTTTCCTCGATCAGGGGGCTTTGTTATACTCGAACAGGGGATATGTTATACTCAATCAGCGGAAGTGTTATACTCGATCAGGGGACGTTGTTATAGTCGATGAGGAGGCTTTGTTATACTCAACCGGGGGCCTTTGTTATACTCGATCAAGGGCCTTTGCTATACTCGATCACGGGATTTTGTTATACTAGATCAGGGGAGTTTGTTATACTCGATGAGAGGGCTTTGTTATACTCGACCAGGAGCCTTTGTTTTGCTCGATCAGAGGACTTTATTATAGTCGACCAGGGTCCTTTGTTTTCCTCGATCAGGGGGCTTTGTTATACTCGATCAGGGGACTTTGTTATACTCGAACAGGGGACTTTGTTTTACTCGATCAGGCGACTTTTTTATATTCGATCAAAGGACTTTGTTATACTTGATGAGGGGCTTTTATTATACTCGATCAAGGACCTTTGTTATACTCGATCAGGGGACTTTGTTATACTCGAACAGGGGACTTTCTTATACTCAACCGGGGGCCTTTGAATACTCGATCAGGTGCCTTTATTATACTCGATCAAAGGCCTTTGCAATACTCGATTAGGGGACTTTGTTATACTCGATCAGAGGACTTTGTTATACTCGATCAGGGGACATTTCTATACTCGACCAGGGAACTTTGTTATACACGATCAGGTGATTTGTTATACTCGATCAGGTGATGTGTTATACTCGATTAGGGGACTTTGTTATACTCGATCAGGAGGCTTTGTTGTACACAAACGGGGCCCTTTGTTATACTCGATCTAGGGACTTTGTTATACTTGACCATGGGACTTTGTTATACTAGATCAGGGGACTTTGTTATACACGATCAGGGTCCTTTATTATACCCTACCTGGGAATTTTGTTATACTCGATTAGGGGACTTTGTTATACTCGATGAGGGAGGTTTGATATACTTGATCAGGAGACTTTGATATAATCGGTCAGGGGACTTTGTTATGCTCGAGCAGTGGCCTTTGTTATACTCGATCAGGGGGCTTTGGTTTATTCGAGTAGGGGACTTTGTTTTACTCGATCAGGGGTATTTGTTATACAGGATCAAGGGCGTTTGCTATACTCGATCAGGGGACTTTGTTATACTCGAAAGGGGGACTCTGTTATTCTCGATAAGGGGACTTTGTTATACTCGATCAAGGGCCTTTGTATTACTCGATCAAGGACTTTGTTATATTCGATCAGGGGGCTTTCTTATATTCGATGAGAGTCCTTTGTTATACTCGACCAGGGGCCTTTGTTTTCCTCGATCAGGGGGCTTTGTTATACTCGATCAGGGGATATGTTATACTCAATCAAGGGATGTGTTATACTCGATCAGGGGACGTTGTTATAGTCGATGAGAAGGCTTTGTTATACTCAACCGGGGGCCTTAGTTATACTCGATCAAGGGCCTTTGCTATACTCGATCACGGGACTTTGTTTTACTCGATCAATTTGCTTTGTTATACTCGATCTGAGGACTTTGTTATACTCGACCAGGAGACTTTGTTTTACTCGATCAGGGGACTTTTTTATATTCGATCAAGGACCTTTGTTATACTCGATCAGGGGACTTTGATATCCTCGATCAGGGGACTTTCTTAAACTCGACCAGGGGAATTTGTTATACTCGATCAGGAGGCTTTCTTATACTCGATCAGGGGACATTACAATACTCGACCAGGAAACTTTGTTATACACGATCAGGGGATATGTTATAATCGACCATGGGACTTTGTTATACTCCATCAGGGTCTTTGTTATACTCCTTCAGGGGCCTTTGTAATACTCGACCAGGGGACTTTGATATACTCGATCAGGGAACTTTGTAATATTCGATCAGGGGGGCTTTGTTATACTCGACCAGGGGCCTTTGTTATGCTCGATAAGGGGACTTTGTTATACTCGATCAGGGGCTTTTGTTATACTCGATCAGGGGACTTTGTTATACTCGACCAGGGGACTTTGTTATACTCGATGAGGGGACTTTGTTATACTCGATCAGTGGACTTTGTTATACTCGAACAGGGGACTTTGTTATACTCGATCAGGGGACTTTGTTATACTGGATGAGGGGGCTTTGATATACTCGATCAGGGGACTTTGTTATACTGGATGAGGGGGCCTTGATATACTCGATCAGGGGACTTTGTTATAATCGATCAAGGGACTTTGTTATACCCGATGATTGGGCTTTGTTATACTCGATCAGGGTACTTTGTTATGCTCGACCAGGGTCCTTTGTTTTGCTTGACCAGTGGCCTTTGTTATACTCGATTAGAGGACTTTGTTATACACGATCAGGGGACTTTGTTTTACTCGATTAGGGGACTTTTTTATATTCGATCAGTGGACTTTGTTATACTCGATGAGGGGCCTTTATTATACTCGATCAGGCGGCTTTGTTATACTCGATCAGGGGATATGTTACACTCGATCAGGGGATGTGTTATACTCGATCAGGGGACTTTGTTATACTCGATCAGGAGGCTTTGTTATACTCGATCAGGTGACTTTGTTATACTCGACCATGTGACTTTGTTATACTCGACCAGGGGACTTTGTTATACACGACCAGGGGCCTTTCTTATACTCGATCAGAGGACTTGGTTATATTCGATCAGGGGACTTTGTTATACTCGGCCAGGGGACTTTGTTATACTCGATCAGGGAACTTTGTTATACACGATCAGGTGATATGTTATACTCGATCAGGGGATGTGTTATACTCGATCAGGGGACTTTGTTATACTCGATCAGGAGGCTTTGTTGTACTCAAACGGGGCCCTTTGTTATACTCAATCAGGGGTATTTGTTATACGCGATCAAGGGCCTTTGCTATACTCGATCAGGTGATTTTGTTATACTAGATGAGGGGACTTTGTTATACTCGATCAGGGGGCTTTGTTATACTCGACCAGGGGCCTTTATTATGCTCGATCATAGGACTTTGTTATACTAGATCAGGGGACTTTGTTATACTCGATGAGGGGCCTTTATTATATTCGACCAGGGGACTTTGTTATACTCGATTTGGGGGATTTTGTTATACACGATGAGGGGGCTTTGATATACCCGATGAGGGGGCTTTGTTATATTCGATTAGGGGACTTTGTTATACTCGAAGAGGGGCATTTGTTATACTCGATCAAGGGCCTTTGTTATACTCGATCAGAGGATTTTTTATACTAGATCAGGGGACTTTGTTATACTCGATTAGGTGACTTTGTTATACTCGATGAGGGGCCTTTGTTTTACTCGATGAGGGGACTTTTTTATATTCGATCAGGGGACTTAATTTTACTTGATCAAGGGCCTTTGTTATACTCGATCAGGGGACTTTGTTATACTCAATCAGAGGACTTTGTTATACTTGATCAGGGGACTTTGTTATACTCGATGAGGGGTCTTTGTTATACTCGATCAGGGGACATTACTATACTCGACCAGGGAACTTTGTTATACACGCTCATGGGATATGTTATTCTCAATCAGGGGATGTGTTATACTCAACCGGGGGCGTTTGTTATACTCGATCTTGGGCCTTTGTTATACTCGACCAGGGGCCTTTGTTATGCTCGATCAGAGGACTTTGTTATACTCGATCGGGGGACTTTGTTTTACTCGATGAGGGGGCTTTGTTATACTCGATCATGGGACTTTGTTATACTCGATCAGGGGACTTTGTTTTACTCAATCTGGGGACTTTTTTTTCGATCAGGGGACTTTGTTATACTTGATGAGGGGGCTTTGTTATACTCGATCAGAGGACTTTATTATACTCGATCAAGGGCATTTGTTATACTCGATCATGGGCCTTTGTTATACTCGACCAGGGAACTTTGTTATACTCGATTAGGGGACTTTGTTATACTCGAAAAGGGGACTTTGTTATTCTCTATAAGGGGACTTTATTATATTCGATTAGGGGCGTTTGTTATACTCGATCAAGGGCCTTTGTTATACTCGATTAGGGGCCTTTGTTATACTCGATTAGAGGACTTTGTTATACACGACCAGGGGATATGTTATACTCCATCAGGGGATGTGTTATACTCGATCAGGGGACGTTGTTATACTCGATGAGGAGGCTTTGTTATACTCAACCGGGAGCCTTTGTTATACTCCATCATGGGCCTTTGTTATACTCGATCATGAGACTTTGTTATACTCGACCAGGGGACTTTGTTATACTCGATCAGAGAACTTTGTTATACTCGATCAGGGTACTTTGTTATACTCGACAAGAGGACTTTGTTATACTTGATGAGGGGGCTTTGTTATATTCGATCAGGGGCCTTTGTTATACTATATAAGGGGCTTTTGTTATACTCGAACCAGGAGAATTTGTTATACTCGAGCATGACACTTTGTTATACTCGATCAGGGCCTTTATTATACTCGATCAGGGGGCTTTGTTATACTCGACCAGGGGACTTTGTTATACTTGATGAGGGGGCTTTGTTATATTCGATCATGGGACATAACTATACTCGACTAGGGAACTTTGTTATACACGATCAGGGGACATGTTATACTCGAGCAGAGGATGTGTTATACTCAACAGGGGGCCTTTGTTATGCTCGATCATGGGCCTTTCTTATACTCGATCAGGTGACTTTGTTATACTCAACCATGGAACTTTGTTATAGTCGATTAGGGGACTTTGTTATACTCGATCAGGGGCCTTTGTTATACTCGATCAGGGGCCTTTGTTATACTATATAAGGGGCTTTTGTTATACTCGAACCAGGAGAATTTGTTATACTCGATCATGAGACTTTGTTATACTCGATCAGGGGACATTACTATACTCGACCAGGGAACTTTGTTATACACAATCAGGGGATATGTTATTCTCGATCAGGGGATGTGTTATACTCAACCGGGGGCGTTTGTTATACTCGATCATGGGCCTTTGTTATACTCGACCAGGGGCCTTTGTTATGCTCGATCAGAGGACTTTGTTATACTCGATTAGGTGACTTTGTTATACTCGATGAGGGTACTTTGTTTTACTTGATGAGGGGACTTTTTTATATTCGATCAGGGGACTTTATTATACTCGATCAAGGGCCTTTGTTATACTCGATCAGGGGACTTTGTTATACTCAATCAGAGGACTTTGTTATACATGATCAGGGGACTTTGTTATACTCGATGAGGGGTCTTTGTTATACTCGATCAGGGGACATTACTATACTCGACCAGGGAACTTTGTTATACACGCTCAGGGGATATGTTATTCTCGATCATGGGATGTGTTATACTCAACCGGGGGCGTTTGTTATACTCGATCTTGGGCCTTTGTTATACTCGACCAGGGGCCTTTGTTATGCTCGATCAGAGGACTTTGTTATACTCGATCGGGGGACTTTGTTTTACTCGACGAGGGGGCTTTGTTATACTCGATCAGGGGACTTTGTTATACTCGATCAGGGGACTTTGTTTTACTCAATCTGGGTACTTTTTTATATTCGATCAGGGGACTTTGTTATACTTGATGAGGGGGCTTTGTTATACTCGATCAGAGGACTTTATTATACTCGATCAAGGGCATTTGTTATACTCGATCATGGGCCTTTGTTATACTCGACCAGGGAACTTTGTTATACTCGATTAGGGGACTTTGTTATACTCGAAAAGGGGACTTTGTTATTCTCGATAAGGCGGACTTTGTTATATTCGATTAGGGGCGTTTGTCATACTCGATCAAGGGCCTTTGTTATACTCGATTAGGGGCCTTTGTTATACTCGATTAGAGGACTTTGTTATACACGATCAGGGGATATGTTATACTCCATCAGGGGATGTGTTATACTCGATCAGGGGACGTTGTTATACTCGGTGAGGAGGCTTTGTTATACTCAACCGGGAGCCTTTGTTATACTCCATCAGGGGCCTTTGTTATACTCGATCATGAGACTTTGTTATAGTCGATCAGGGGACTTTGTTATACGCGACTAGAGGACTTTGTTATACTTGATGAGGGGACTTTGTTATATTCGATCAGGGGCCTTTGTTATACTATATAAGGGGCTTTTGTTATACTCGAACCAGGAGAATTTATTATACTCGATCAGGGGGCTTTGTTATACTCGACCAGGGGACTTTGTTATACTTGATGAAGGGGCTTTGTTATATTCGATCATGGGACATTACTATACTCGACCAGGGAACTTTGTTATACACGATCAGGGGACATGTTATACTCGATTAGAGGATGTGTTATACTCAACAGGGGGCCTTTGTTATACTCGATCATGGGCCTTTCTTATACTCGATCAGGTGACTTTGTTATACTCAACCATGGGACTTTGTTATACTCGATTAGGGGACTTTGTTATACTCGATCAGGGGCCTTTGTTATACTCGATCAGGGGCCTTTGTTATACTATATAAGGGGCTTTTGTTATACTCGAACCAGGAGAATTTGTTATATTCGATCAGGAGACTTTGTTATACTCGATCAGGGGACATTACTATTCTCGACCAGGGAAATTTGTTATACACGATCAGGGGATATGTTATTCTCGATCAGGGGATGTGTTATACTCAACCGGGGGCGTTTGTTATACTCGATCATGGGCCTTTGTTATACTCGACCAGGGAACTTCGTTATACTCGATTAGGGGACTTTGTTATTCTCGATAAGGGGACTTTGTTATATTTGATTAGGGGCGTTTTTTTTATACTCGATCAAGGGCCTTTGTTATAATCGATCAGGGGCCATTGTTATACTCGATTAGAGGACTTTGTTATACACGATCAGGGGATATGTTATACTCCATCAGGGCATGTGTTATTCTCGATCAGGGGACGTTGTTATACTCGATGAGGAGGCTTTGTTATACTCAACCGGGCGCCTTTGTTATACTCGATCAGGGGCCTTTGTTATACTCGATCATGAGACTTTGTTATACTCGACCAGGGGACTTTGTTATACGCGATCAGAGGACTTTGTTATACTCGATCAGGGGACTTTGTTATACTCGACCGGGGGACTTTGTTATACTTGATGAGGGGGCTTTGTTATATTCGATCATGGGACATTACTATACTCGACCAGGGAACTTTATTATACACGATCAGGGGACATGTTATACTCGATCAGAGGATGTGTTATACTCAACAGGGGGCCTTTGTTATACTCGATCATGGGCCTTTGTTATACTCGATCAGTGACTTTGTTATACTCAAGCATGGGGCTTTGTTATACTCGATTAGGGGACTTTGTTATACTCGATCAGGGGACTTTGTTATATCGATCAGGGGCCTTTGTTATACTATATAAGGGGCTTTTGTTAAACTCGAACCAGGAGAATTTGTTATACTCGATCATGAGACTTTGTTATACTCGACCAGGGGACTTTGTTATACTTGATGAGGGGGCTTTGATATATTCGATCATGGGACACTACTATACTCGACCCGGGAACTTTGTTATACACGATCAGGGGACATGTTATACTCGATCAGAGGATGTGTTATACTCAACAGGGGGCCTTTGTTATACTCGATCATGAGACTTTGTTATATTCGATCAGGGCCTTTGTTATATTCGATCAGGGGACATTACTATACTCGACCAGGGAACTTTGTTATACACGATCAGGGGATATGTTATTCTCGATCAGGGGATTTGTTATACTCAACCGGGGGCGTTTGTTATACTCGATCATGGGCCTTTGTTATACTCGACCAGGGGCCTTTGTTATGCTCGATCAGAGGACTTTGTTATACTCGATCGGGGGACTTTGTTTTACTGGTTGAGGGGGCTTTGTTATACGCGATCATGGGACTTTGTTATACTCGATCAGGGGACTTTGTTTTACTCAATCTGGGGACTTTTTTATATTCGATCAGGGGACTTTGTTATACTTGATGAGGGGGCTTTGTTATACTCGATCAGAGGACTTTATTATACTCGATCAAGGGCATTTGTTATACTCGATCATGGGCCTTTGTTATACTCGATCAGCGGGCTTTGTTATACTCGACCAGGGACTTTGTTATACTCGAAAAGGGGACATTGTTATTCTCGACCAGGGGACTTTGTTATACTCGAGCAGGGGGCTTTGTTATACTCGATCAGGGGACATTACTATACTCGATTAGGGGCCTTTGTTATACTCGATCAGGGTACTTTTTATGCTCGATCAGGGGCCTTTATTATACTATATCAGGGGCTTTTGATATAATCGAACCAGGGGAATTTGTTATACTCGATCATGAGACTTCGTTATACTCGTTCAGGGCCTTTATTATACTCGACCAGGGGGGTTTGATATACTCGATCAGGGGACATTGTTATACTCGATTAGGGGCCTTTGTTATACTCGACCAGAGTGCTTTGTTATGCTCGACCAGTGGCCTTTGTTAAACTCGATCAGGGGGCTTTGTTATATTCGATTTGGGGACTTTGTTATACTCGACCAGGGGCCTTTGTTATGGTCAACCAGGGCACTTTGTTATACTCGATGAGGGGACTTTGTTATACTCGATCAGGGGATTTGTTATCCTCGACCAGGGGACTTTGTTATACTCGATCAGGGGACTTTGTTATACTTGAACACGGGACTTTGTAATATTCGATCAGGGTGGCTTTGTTATACTCGACCAGGGCCTTTCTTATGCTCG
Organism: Homarus americanus; assembly: GCF_018991925.1. NCBI lineage: Eukaryota > Metazoa > Arthropoda > Malacostraca > Decapoda > Nephropidae > Homarus > Homarus americanus. Next base: position 17,145 of record NW_024715431.1, read on the forward strand.
ATAAGGGGACATTGTTTTATTCGATGAGGGGCCTTTGTTATTCTCGATCAGGGGACATTACTATACTCGACCAGGGAACTATGTCATACACGATCAGGGGATATGTTATACTCGATCAGGGGATGTGTTATACTCGATCAGGGGACTTTGTTATACTCAGCAAGGAGGCTTTGTTATACTCAACCGGGGGCCTTTGTTATACTCGATCAGGGGAATTTGTTAAACTCGATCAGGGGACTTTGTTATACTCGATCAGGGGGCATTGCTTTACTCAACCAGGGGACTTTGTTATACTCGATATGGTGGTTTTGTTATACTCGACCAGGGGTCTTTGCTATGCTCGATCAGGGGACTTTGTTATACTCGATCAGAGGCCTTTGTTATACTCGATCAGGGGACTGTTTTATATTCGATCAGGAGACTTTATTATACTCGATCAAGGGCCTTTGTTATACTCGACCAGGGGCCTTCGTTATGCTCGATCAGAGGACTTTGTTATACTCGATCGGGGGACTTTGTTTTACTCGATGAGGGGGCTTTGTTATACTCGATCAGGGGACTTTGTTATACTCGATCAGGGGACTTTGTTTTACTCAAACTGGGGACTTTATATATTCGATTAGGGGACTTTGTTATACTTGATGAGGGGGCTTTGTTATACTCGATCAGAGGACTTTATTATACTCGATCAAGGGCATTTGTTATACTCGATCATGGGCCTTTTTTATACTCGACCACGGAACTTTGTTATACTCGATTAGGGGACTTTGTTATTCTCGATAAGGGGACTTTGTTATATTCGATTCGGGGCGTTTGTTATACTCGATCAAGGGCCTTTGTTATAATCGATGAGGGGCCTTTGTTATACTCGATTAGAGGACTTTGTTATACACGATCAGGGGATATGTTACACTCCATCAGGGCATGTGTTATTCTCGATCAGGGGACGTTGTTATACTCGATGAGGAGGCTTTCTTATACTCGATCATGAGACTTTGTTATACTCGACCAGGGGACTTTGTTATACTCGATCAGAGGACTTTGTTATACTCGATCAGGGGACTTTGTTATACTCGACCAGGGGACTTTGTTATACTTGATGAGGGGGCTTTGTTATATTCGATCATGGGACATTACTATACTCGACCAGGGAACTTTATTATACACGATCAGGGGACATGTTATACTCGATCAGAGGATGTGTTATACTCAACAGGGGGCCTTTGTTATACTCGATCATGGGCCTTTGTTATAATCGATCAGGTGACTTTGTTATACTCAAGCATGGGGCTTTGTTATACTCGATTAGGGGACTTTGTTATACTCGATCAGGGGCCTTTGTTATATCGATCAGGGGCCTTTGTTATACTATATAAGGGGCTTTTGTTAAACTCGAACCAGGAGAATTTGTTATACTCGATCATGAGACTTTGTTATACTCGATCAGGGCCTTTATTATACTCGATCAGGGGGCTTTGTTATACTCGACCAGGGGACTTTGTTATACTTGATGAGGGGGCTTTGATATATTCGATCATGGGACACTACTATACTCGACCCGGGAACTTTGTTATACACGATCAGGGGACATGTTATACTCGATCAGAGGATGTGTTATACTCAACAGGGGGCCTTTGTTATACTCGATCATGAGACTTTGTTATATTCGATCAGGGCCTTTGTTATATTCGATCAGGGGACATTACTATACTCGACCAGGGAACTTTGTTATACACGATCAGGGGATATGTTATTCTCGATCAGGGGATGTGTTATACTCAATGAGGGGACTTTGTTATACTCGATCAGGGTGCCTTTGTTATGCTCGATCAGAGGACTTTGTTATACTCGATCGGGGGACTTTGTTTTACTCGATGAGGGGGCTTTGTTATACGCGATCATGGGACTTTGTTATACTCGATCAGGGGACTTTGTTTTACTCAATCTGGGGACTTTTTTATATTCGATCAGGGGACTTTGTTATACTTGATGAGGGGGCTTTGTTATACTCGATCAGAGGACTTTATTATACTCGATCAAGGGCATTTGTTATACTCGATCATGGACCTTTGTTATACTCGACCAGTGACAATGTTATACTCGAAAAGGGGACTTTGTTATTCTCGATAAGGGGACTTTGTTATATTCGATTAGGGGAGTTTGTTATACTCGATCAAGGTCCTTTGTTATACTCAATCACGGGCCTTTGTTATACTCGATCAGGGGACATGGTTATACTCGATCAGAGGACTTTGTTATACTCGATCAGGGGACATTGTTATACTCGACCAGGGGACTTTGTTATACTCGATCAGGGGGCTTTGTTATACTCGATCAGGGGACATTACTATACTCGATTAGGGGCCTTTGTTATACTCGATCAGGGTACTTTTTATGCTCGATCAGGGGCCTTTGTTATACTATATCAGGGGCTTTTGATATAATCGAACCAGGGGAATTTGTTATACTCGATCAGGAGACTTCGTTATACTCGATCAGGGCCTTTATTATACTCGACCAGGGGGGTTTGATATACTCGATCAGGGGACATTGTTTTACTCGATTAGGGGCCTTTGTTATACTCGACCAGAGTGCTTTGTTATGTTCGACCAGTGGCCTTTGTTAAACTCGATCAGGGGGCTTTGTTATATTCGATTTGGGGACTTTGTTATACTCGACCAGGGGCCTTTGTTATGGTCAACTAGGGCACTTTGTTATACTCCATGAGGGGACTTTGTTATACTCGATCAGGGGATTTGTTATCCTCGTCCAGGGGACTTTGTTACACTCGATCAGGGGACTTTGTTATACTTGATCACGGGACTTTGTAATATTCGATCAGGGTGGCTTTGTTATACTCGACCAGGGCCTTTGCTATGCTTGATAAGGGGACATTGTTATACTCGATGAGGGGCCTTTGTTATTCTCGATCAGGGGACATTACTATACTCGACCAGGGAACTTTGTTATACACGATCAGGGGATATGTTATACACGATCAGGGGATATGTTATACTCGATCAGGGGACTTTGTTATACTCGATCAGGGGGCTTTGTTTTACTCAACCAGGGGACTTTGTTATACTCGATCTGGTGGTTTTGTTATACTCGACCAAGGGTCTTTGCTATGCTCGATCAAGGGACTTTGTTATACTCGATCAGGGGACATTACTATACTCGACCAGGGAACTATGTCATACACGATCAGGGGATATGTTATACTCGATCAGGGGATGTGTTATACTCGATCAGGGGACTTTGTTATACTCAGCAAGGAGGCTTTGTTATACTCAACCGGGGGCCTTTGTTATACTCGATCAGGGGAATTTGTTAAACTCGATCAGGGGACTTTATTATACTCGATCAGGGGGCATTGCTTTACTCAACCAGGGGACTTTGTTATACTCGATCTGGTGGTTTTGTTATACTCGACCAGGGGTCTTTGCTATGCTCGATCAGGGGACTTTGTTATACTCGATCAGGGGCCTTTGTT
>NW_024715432.1:0-11235 GCF_018991925.1 Homarus americanus
TCGACTTCCCGGAAAAGCCAGTGCAAAAACGTGGCAGTCACCTCACGGACACGCGGCAACTCTCTCCCCAGCCAGAGTGCAACTTAATCCCCTGACGTCTTGGCTTGAGTGCTGGGGTCATCACACGATACCCACCACCCAGATAGCTTAGATAGCATCCTCTCCCAGCAAGTGCGGACCCCAGTTCCGGGGGCGCGCCACTCCGAAACTGACCTCGTCCAAGAGTGGGGGTTGGTGGTAAGCGTCCACTGATCGGGGGTCCGCTCACACTTGCAACCTGCAGTATCCTTCCAACCTGAAGGTGGGACCACCTCCAATCCCAATCCGTGTCGGACTACGGTCCGACAATCTCAACAACAACAACAATTGAGTGCTGTGTGAGTGTTGGAGGTCTCGTGGATGTGTTGGAGGTCTCGTGGAGGTGTTGGGGGGGGGGGGTGTCTCGTGGATGTGGTAAAGGTCTCTTTAAATTATGAAGGTTATATCGGAGCACTGGAGGTCTCGTAGAAGCATTGGATGTGTTGTGATAGTACATAGTGTTGCTTGTGGTTATTGATGACGTTATTGTTGTGTTTGCTGTCGTGTTTTGTTGTTATTGTGTTTATTGTTGTTGTTCTTATGTTCGTTGTTGTTATTGTTGTTGTTCTTGTGTTCGTTGTTGTTATTGTTGTTGTGGGTTTTTTGTGTTGTTATTATGGATATTGTTATATGTTGTGTTTGTTGTCGTGTTTTGTTGTTATTGTGTTTATTGTTGTTGTTCTTATGTTCGTTGTTGTTATTATTGTGGTTCTTGTGTTCGTTGTTGTTATTGTTGTTGTGGGTTTTTTGTGTTGTTGTTATGATGGATATTGTTATATGTTGTGGTTATTGTCGTGGTTATTTCTGTGTGTTGTTGTGGCTGTTATGTATATTATATAAAACCCTAGCGTGAAGAATACAAGAACTGTAGACCATAAATACGGCTCATGCAACAGATTCAGACCACATTGACGCCATGTGAGGGATTCAACCACCGACTCAAATGTTAAACATCCTTTGTATATTGTATATCGCCAAAGCTGTAGTACGTAGACTTATTTCTGTAGGATTGGACATTTATTAATACACGGTTGAATACACTGGTAAAAATATATGAAGAGAAATCGTGAATTATAGATAAGAAGGAATCCATCACCGGGGAGTGTAAACAAACTATGGCTGTGTTAGATTATTCATTACACTCGTTGGTATAGACCCGTTCCATGACCCCAGTTAAGGGCTCGTTTGAACACTTTCACCTCGTCCACACAGGTCGTCGTCTATAAGATGTGTGAAATAGTTTATGCTTCGTCATTTGATTTTTCTCCGTTAGCTTTTGTCCAGTTCCCTTCACTTTCACAAATTAAATTATGTTTTTCATAAGTCAGTGCGAAAAAGGGAGATTAATGAGGATTATGCGTGTGTAGTCAAACTCGGTGTGTGTGTTGTGTGTTGGGGTTAAATTACATTTCGTATACACAGTTTATTTTGTAGTCTTACCTAACAAAGCCTCCAGAGACAGGCGGTAGTGACTCCTCGACGGATATATTGACGTAACAATTTAAACCAATCCTCTCTTGCCCTATCAAAAGACCACAAGCTCTTCTCCTGTCTCTAAAGAATTGGCATCCATTTGTAATTTTGGTCGGAAACAGCTTTTTTTATATATACTGTATAGCTCTCATCAATTATGACTAACTGGTCTTCTTCAAGGTCATATGAGGGCATCCCATATAGATCCAGTGCTAGTTAGTACAGGGTGAAATCGGAGTACCTGGAGAAAACCTGTCATGTTTGGTAAGGGTATACTGGTTAACACCCTTTTCACATCCGACCCAAGAAAGTATCGAACCCAAGTCACAGTGGTGAAAGGCCCGGGCTCGACCACCCTTAGCAACCTTCAGCTGTAGTCTGTGTGTACTGTAACTGTCGGAGTTTCCACCTCGTTATTAACTCTATTTAAGACAAAATTGATTCCTGTATTTGCTACTAATGTCCAGCAACCTGACCTGACCTTACCTGACCTGACCTAACCTAACCTATATACGCTAAATGTCTCAATAAATGGTAATAAGAGAAGTTATTTGGTTACAGTGTACTCGCCATGGAAGAGCAATGGAGCCAGTGAGTCGGGTTCTTACATCTCCATTTCCAAGATAATTCAGCTGACGAACCTTTGAGAATCTGGGCTCAACTTGAATATGGGGAGAGGGAAGTTTGCTGTGTCGGTGGCCGTGAGTGTGCTGGCCGGTGTGTCTTGCATCACGCAATATTTAGATCACCAGACTAGGCGGTCCTCTGTCGATTTACCCTGGAACGCCAATTTTGGGATAAAATATATAGGTTGACTGTAGCTGGTTCGATGAATGTGTGTATGTGTGTGTTTAATTGTGTTAGTGCGTTTGCGTGTGTAGGTGTGCGCACATGTATGTGTATGTGTGTTAAGTATGATGGTACTTGATGATAAGACTATTTTAGACTCACTCAAACATAAAAGAACACAATGGAAAAACAAAATCTTATGAACATCAGAGATCATTTATACCAGGGGTTCTCAACCAGGGGGGAATTTCCCCCCTCAGGTTTTCAGGGGGGGGGGAACTGATACTAATATGGAAAATATAAAGGATTTTCAGTATTATATGCATATTATTTGGAATGCACTTTTTGAGGCAGACAATCTTGGAAAGGAGGGGGAATGACATTCTGACATATGGTGAAAGGGTGCATGGGGCAAACAAGGTTGAGAACCACTGATTTATACCATCTGTCTCTTGACCAATGCCCACTAGTATGTGTAGAATCTTGTCCCAGTGTTTGTTGTGGAATTGAGATCGTTCTTGGACCCCATTAACAAGAGAGAGGTTAGTATAGGTAAAGAACGTTGATTATCTTAATAATTAAAGCCATAGAGGTAAGGAAAATTGAAAGACAAATAGGTTGGGTTAAGGAGTGTTTATTTTCTGTCGGAACACCACCAGTAAAGGAGTCATGCCGGAAGACGATGAGTTTCTGTTTTTATGCTTTGCTGTGGTGTTTCCAGGCCCAGTAAAAGACGACGATATTTTACATTTCTCTGTCTGTCTGTCTGTCTGCCTGTCTGTCATTTGTCTGTCTTTTTGTACATCTCTCACACTTTCACTCATCTTCGTATGTCTGGCAGTTTCTACATCTGTTACTCAATCTCAGTGATGCATCGATATCAACCATCTTTCTCTTTCATTTTCCCTTCCCTCACACACTCGTCATAAAATAAAACACTTTCCCCACATACTACAACATTCCCGACAATGAACTTCGTGTTTCCCTCAACTCACCCCAGGAGCCGCCTGTACTAAGACTTCCTCACTGCACCCGGCAGGTAGGGGGTAGAGAGGCCCCTGAATCGCTCGCTGCGGGGAACACACAGACATAATTACACATTCAGACCACAGACTAGCCCATTTCCCCCTCGTTTTTGTCCCATTTTACTCGTATTCATGTAGTTATTTGCAGTGGTTGTAATGGCAGCTCTTCAACCCCCTCCCTCTTCAATGGTGGGGTTTAATAGACCCATTGTTTCACCTCCGTGGACCCGCTGAGGAAGGAAATTGTTCTTTATGTCTGAAGTTGCTTAACCGCAGTCTGTGATGAGCTCTGTGTAATGCCTTAGATTACCTCGATCAACGATAGTTAGTTCTGTAGAGTGTGACGGTTGGCATGAGCGGGAGGTGACCGGTTAATTGGCATGTTTGATGTCACTGTTGTCCGGGAGAAATTATTTAATTACACCTCTCTTGTAATTAACAAAAGAATTATTAGTGTGTTGGTACTCTATATGTAATAGGTTGGCCTTGATTATTGTGATGCTGATCGTCGTTTTGCGAGTCGGTAAACATGGTCAGTGACATGTCTCACAACACATAGGTTACGGTTGTCAGTGGCCGAGATATCTGACATGATATTGAAGGTTGACATGAACCGTTTACATCTGTGAGGTCAGGTTTAAAGGTCTGCAAATATGTGTGACGTCATTGGTGATTGGCAGTGTAGATTCTTGTTGCCTCTTGATAGCTGTCATTGGTTGTTGAGCAAGGTTGAGGCTCGGGTGATTGGAAGATGTGCGACGTCACGACGGACGCTTGGATGAAGCACGTTTTGTGTAACTTGTATGTTTGCCTAAAGACCACAAGAGGCACGCATGCGGAATAATGTACACACACTTATACTGTACACATACATTTGTGTTTCTGCGAAAGTGTGCACAAGCTCGAAAACAAATTATCTAACTTTCAGAATTATCAGTCAGGAATATATATATATATATATATATATATATATATATATATATATATATATATATATATATATATATATATATATATATATATATATATATATATACCACCATTACAGCCCCTACACCATCGCAACTACCACAGTCTCTAACGATCACTTTCACTCTTCACTACTCCCCCTCTACAACCACATTTCCCCATTACCACCATCGCCAGCCCCATCACCACCATTCCTCATCCCATCCCCCACCCAATCACCACCATCTCCCACCCTATCCCTCCCATCACTGGAGGGTCGAGTCGCTCGTCTGTTTCACCAGTTAACCTATGAAAGTGACTTTGCTGGTCACCACTTTCTGTGTTTGGTGGTGCCTGTGTGTGTGTCCCTCTTACTCTAAGGTTTACGAGCGTGTAAATAAGTCTTCACTGCCTCATTTCTCTGGTAGACTTTCGACTGTTGTATAATTTGGCTGTTTGTCTTACTTATAGTGTCGGTCTTACTAATAGTGTCAGTCTTACTTATAGTGTCAGTCTTACCAATAGTGTCGGTCTTACTAATAGTGTCAGTCTTACCAATAGTGTCGGTCTTACTAATAGTGTCAGTCTTACTAATAGTGTCGGTCTTACTAATAGTGTCAGTCTTACCAATAGTGTCAGTCTTACTAATAGTGTCAGTCTTACTAATAGGGTCGGTCTTACTAATAGTGTCAGTCTTACCAATAGTGTCAGTCTTACCAATAGTGTCGGTCTTACTGTTAGTGTCAGTCTTACCAATAGTGTCAGTCTTACTAATAGTGTCAGTCTTACTAATAGTGTCAGTCTTACTAATAGTGTCAGTCTTACAAGCCAAATGTCGGTGCTACCGTAAGTGGCAAATCTTACTTATAATTATTCAGTCTTGCAATAGTGTTGGTCTTACTAATAGTGGTGCTTACTAAGCCAGTGTCAGTCTTTACCAATAGTGTGGTCTTACTAATAGTGTCAGTCTACCAATAGTGGTCTTACTAATAGTGTCAGTGCCTGTAGTGTCGGTCTTGCTAATAGTGTCAGTCTGCCAGCCAATGTCGGTCTTTACTGTAGTGTCCAGTACACTGGCCATTGAGTCAGCACTGTGGTGTCAGTCCACAGCGTGCTCAGGTCTTACTAGTCAGTCTACCAATATTGTCAATCTTACTAATAGTGTCAGTCTTACTAATAGTGTCAGTCTACCAATAGTGTCAGTCTTACTAATAGTGTCGGTCTTACTAATAGTGTCAGTCTACCAATATTGTCAGTCTTACTAATAGTGTCAGTCTTACCAATAGTGTCGGTCTTACTAATATTGTCGGTCTTACTAATAGTGTCAGTCTTACCAATAGTGTTGGTCTTACTAATAGTGTCAGTCTACCAATATTGTCAGTCTTACTAATAGTGTCAGTCTACCAATAGTGTTAGTCTTACTAATAGAGTTAGTCTTACTAATAGTGTCAGTCTACCAATAGTGTCAGTCTTACTAATAGTGTCAGTCTACCAATAGTGTCGGTCTTACTAATAGTGTCAGTCTACCAATATTGTCAGTCTTACTAATAGTGTCAGTCTTACTAATAGTGTCAGTTTACCAATAGTGCCAGTCTTACTAATAGTGTCAGTCTACCATTAGTGTCAGTCTACCAATACTGTCAGTCTACCAATAGTGTCAGTCTTACCAATAGCGTCAGTCTTACTAATAGTGTCAGTTTACTAGTGTCAGTCTTACCAATAGAGTTAGTCTAACTAATAGTGTCAGTCTACCAATAGTGTCAGTCTACCAATAGAGTTAGTCTTACTAATAGTGTCAGTCTACCAATAGAGTTAGTCTTACTAATAGTGTCAGTCTACCAATAGTGTCAGTCTATCAATAGTATCAGTCTACCAATAGTGTCAGTCTTACCAATAGTGTCAGTCTTACTTATAGTGTCAGTCTATCAATAGTATCAGTCTACCAATAGTGTCATTCTACCAATAGTATCAGTCTACCAATAGTATCAGTCTACCAATAGTGTCAGTCTACCAATAGTATCAGTCTACCAATAGTGTCAGTCTACCAATAGTGTCAGTCTACCAATAGTGTCAGTCTACCAATAGTGTCAGTCTACCAATAGTGTCAGTCTACCAATAGTGTCAGTCTGCCAATAGTGTCAGTCTACCAATAGTGTCAGTCTACCAATAGTGTCAGTCTACCAATAGTGTCAGTCTACCAATAGTGTCAGTCTGCCAATAGTGTCAGTCTACCAATAGTGTCAGTCTACCAATAGTGTCAGTCTACCAATAGTGTCAGTCTACCAATAGTGTCAGTCTACCAATAGTGTCAGTCTACCAATAGTGTCACTGTACCAATAGTGTCAGTCTACCAATAGTGTCAGTCTACCAATAGTGTCAGTCTACCAATAGTGTCAGTCTACCAATAGTGTCAGTCTACCAATAGTGTCAGTCTACCAATAGTGTCACTCTACCAATAGTGTCAATCTACCAATAGTGTCAGTCTTCCAATAGTGTCAGTCTACCAATAGTGTCAGTCTACCAATAGTGTCAGTCTTTCTTTATATCAGTATCTTTTATTTCTGTTATTTTTCTTCCTCCCTGTTTCATTTTGATTAATTTTTTGACGTTATCTTCTCAATCTGTTGATTCACTCTCTCGCTCTCCTTTTGATGTTCTCTTTCATCTGTTTCAATCTCTGTTCCCTGGTTATCTATTACTGTGTGTGAGTCTGGCTTCCGTTGGCACTTGTGTGTCAAATTGAACTCTTCCTTTTGTCACCGAGTGCTTGTTATTCTCCTGTTTACCATCCATTAATTATGAAGTCGTGATTGTTTTTATCTTCATGTGTTATTCCGGTTATTTTATTTTGCAGTGGTGTGATTGTTTTATTTTTTGTTGTTGTTTTTCTACTTGGTGTGATCTTTTTTAGGGGGTGTGGGGAGTGGGGGGGAGGGGGGGTCGTTTTATTTGACATCTTGTGACTGCAGGATTTCATTCGTCGGGTTTGACTTGATAACTTCTAGCTTAATATTTTTCTCCAATATGTACTGGATATATTTTTGACTAGTGGGTTTTTCTAGTATTTTTTTATGTTATCTTCAGCTGTCTATCAATCAATTTTCCCGCGTTATCTATAATATCACTGGTACCACAAAGTATTGTTGTGTCAATGGCCGTTCATTTAAACAGAAAAAAAAGTGCGTTGTTTTCCTGTGGCAAATACTCGACTACGTATCGATAATATTATATATATACATGTCATAGATTTAACACTATTTCTGAATGGACTTAAAATATCATACACGCACCGTGATGTATTGAAGAGGAAGTTTTTCTCCACATATATTAAGGAGTGAACGTGGCTAACTGAAGACCCTCTTGGCGGCGTCCTGAAGGCCCCCAGTTCAAGTCGCTATTACCTCCTAGGGATCCTTCTCGCCGGTGTGCTGAAGGTTCCCGTCCATTTTATAGTGTCACCAAGTTAAAGATTAACCCAGTTAGGGACTTGGATGTCGGGGTGAAGTGCGGGACATCCTGGACTATTTATGTATTGCGGACCTCGCATGTGTTATGATGGCTATAGAGGAGAGGATGGTCATATATCCCCTTTTACGGGACAGGTGTGTACGTGATGTGAATAACCTGTACTGTATACTACTTCCTGTCCCCTCCCAAGGTCTGTGTCGTGTTGTATACTCAATATGTCAATAGTAGTTAAAGAAATACTCAATACTGACGATTAAGAGGGTGGTATAGGCAGACGGGATATGTATTCATGTTGTTGGTATATACAATATGTGTATGTATTTAATTATTCCCATATCATATGACATAAATTAAAATATTAAGAGGGTAGGTATCGACAAGAGGATATTCTAATACAGGGGTTTTCAAACTATGGGTCCCGACCCTTCAGTGGGTCGCGAAATAAATAAATTGGGTCGCAAAATAAATAAGAAAATAAAAATAAATGCACCATAATTTAGGCTTGGTTATTGTAATGTACACTCCACAGTCTAGGAAGCGACTGCAAGGAGAGCATTTCCTGATTCTTTCTTTACCTCTCATGTCATCCGTTTTGCGCAGAAAAACTCGTAATCGTAGTTTTTTTCCCCCGTAATCTAACCTGAGCTCATTTCATATCATTACACTTACAGTAGGTTTAATGGGTCGCAATTCAAATTGTTGTTCTGGCTGTGGGTCGCAGTAAAAAACGTTTGAAAAACATTGTTCTAATATGTATGAGAATATATTCGTCGCTGTCACTAATATTTACGTGTATTTATCCACATATATTCTTATCACCCAGACGTACGTGATAGCCAAAGTGGGAGGAGTGAAGGACAATGGTATATTATTATGTGGGGCTGGCAACAAGTCGATCTATTGTGTATTTAGAGAAGAAGAGGCGATATTTCATGACAAGTGTCGTGAGTGTGTAGGGGGTGTGTGGGGAGTGTTATTGTGTGGGCAGTGTTGTGGGTGAAGAATTGATGTGAGGGAGTGTTGGTGTGCGGGAGGAAGGGTAAACGGGAAAAGGCATTACTTCACTGAGAGACTGGTGGTAACTTGGCATCAGTAGATAAGCATAAAATAATAAACATAAAATCCTTTAAACAAAGAAAACACAGATAAACACCTAAGATAAGAGAAGATAAGAAAAACAAAAGTAATAAGAGTAAAATATTCAAATTTGGGTAAGATAATAAGATAAGTGACTGCTGGACAGGACCATAAGACATGGTACCTTGTGGGGGGTCTAGTTAGGAGTTTATTTTTACAGCATAACATAGTGGTCGAGGTTCCAGGTCATAGTTATTTATTTTAGTTGAGTAAATTTTCTCGGGATATGAAGGATAAAAATGGTGTGTGTGTGTGTGTGTGTGTGTGTGTTATAATCTTAAAGCGTTCACGTACAGTATATGTAAAAGCTTGTAAACCCGGACCATTACGCTCACCATCACCATTAAAACTCACCATCACCATTAAAACTCACCATCACCTCTTCTCTTATATCTCACCATCATTCCTTTTAGCTATCTTTTTTATCATTACTTCTTCATTCATACTTCAGTGGTGCACCAGTAACCCTTCACCAGTGAATAGTTCCTCCAGTCACCTCACCATCATTTCACCATAATATCACCATTCTCATCGTTACCTCACTGTGGCCTTCCCAAGAACTTCACCATCTCTTTTACTATCACCATCACCTCACCATTACTTCACCATAACACCAGGGTCCGTTGCTACCCACACGATGACGTCACCATCTTCAACGAGGACAATTTTTCTACTCCATGTCCGGTGCTTCTGGCTCGTGTGAGTAACCATAGTGTAGGTGTAGACAGCGGTGGTGAGAGAAAATAGTGTAGGCCTCTCCATTGTGGGTGAGAGACACTCATAATATTTAAAGTGTTTACCATGGAAGCTGTGACCCCCCCCCCCTCCCCCTAGTTCGCCAGGCCACCGCCAGGGGGACATTGATCAACATTCCAGAAGTTGTATTTATGTTACATGTGGTATTTTTGCAGTTTTTCTTCAATAATTGATTTATTTTCGCAGTTCTTAACGTGATTTTAAACTCAAATAGCAGAGTTACCGTTTCGCTGTTGTTTATAACTGTTTGGTATTCTTTTGTATGTGTTTTGGTAAAGGTTCTTGCAAAATTTCTTCATGATTCACGACACTCATACACACGACAGTCAAACACGCACACACAAGTGTATCTTGAGTTAGTAGCCAAGATTGGCTGTAAAAGGGCCACACACAGCTTCAATACAATTGTAACTCTGTTATTTGAGTATAAATTCATACAAATCCTGAGAAAAACTACGAAAATATATGAATTATTAAAGAAAAACAACAAAACCACCTTCACAAAAGCCGACAGTAGACCCCTGGCGGTGGCCTGACGAACTACGTCTAGCACCGCCGGGACCAGTTCGAGGCTGGGCCCAGCCAGTTGGTTTTTTTTTTAATGGGAATTAGCCCACCCGGGCACAGATCAAACGACCCACAACGGGGCCTGGGGGGGGGGAGGGGGCGAAAAAGGAACAGAAATAAATTTAAAATATAGAAGAAAAAGGTTATACTGTGTTAATGTACACCACGAGGAGGGTTTCTGTTTACTGGGGTTGGCGTCTCTTGGTGCCGCAGTAGGTGATTGGTGCTTTGGTAGAGTTAGTTTGTCTAACTGTCTCTGTCCGTCTGTCTCTCAGTCTCTGTCTGTCTTTGTATCTCTGTTTGTCTGTCCGTCAGTCTGTCTCTGTCTGCCAGTCTATTTTTACAATGTCTGTCACTGTCTGTCTGTGTCTGTGTTTGTCTCGTTCTGTCTATCTGTCTGTCTCAGCCTCTCTGTCTTTCCACTATGTCGGTCTCTGGCTGTCTGTTCTGTCTCTCTGTCTGTCTGTCTTTCTGTCTGTCTGTTTTTTGTTGAAGGGAGTTGTTGAGTTAGGTTGTTTTTATTGAGAGGGTTGTCGCTGAGGTTGGGTATGGAGAATTGTAAGTATTTCTGTGCGGCTTTGTCTGGGGGGGGGTGTTGCTGTGTTTGGAGGTTGGTTGGTATTTTATTTTATTGTATTTATTTATTATTTTATTTTATTTTTTATTTTTTTATTTATTAATTTATTTATTTATTTTTATTTTGTTAATTATTTATTTATTTTTTGTTGGGGGGTGGGGGGGGGCGGTGGTCGGGTATGTTGATTTATAGGATAGGATTCCTTAGGGAGGATTTGTAGACAGACAGACAAACAGAGACAGTTAGAAAAACAGACAGACGGACGGACACAGACAGACAGACATTAAACAGACAGACACACAGAAACAGACAGAAACCGTCAGACAAACGGACAAACACACCGAAAGACACAGACAGAAAAGGACATACAGACAGACAAACAGACGAGCGGAGACAGGCAGACAGTCAGAGGCAGAC
>NW_024715433.1:0-22484 GCF_018991925.1 Homarus americanus
CTCAATTTAGCTACGTTCCAGTTACGTGTGCTGGTAAATACTGCCCAGGTAGTATTACCTGGTATATGGCTGTTTGTCGTGAGTGTGTGTGTGTGTATGTGTGTGTGTATGTAATGCTGTGCATGTATGTATGTCTATATATATGTATGTATGTATGTATGTATGTATGTATGTATGTATGTATGTATATATCAGTACATAAGCTTCTTTATTAATATATATGCAGTTCTCATAAAAAAATGCATACACGTTGTCTTATGTGTTACGGCGCATTTAACCTATCTCATTTTATTCGACGCATTTGAACCTGTTGACGCATTCACCGATGTATTGTGACGCATTTTAGCTTTCGGCTTTGTGCTGGTATTCTGACGCATTTGGCTTCCTCTCTGACATTCTGACGCATTTTAACCTATCTCGACGCATTCTGTTATTTATTCTGGTGCATTTAAACCTATTTTTCGCATTTTACCTTCCTCACCTGTTTGGCGTCACTCTTATCTCTCCTCTAACATCACTGCTCTTGACCCTCTATTCACTCCATTATCATCTATGAATAAAAATAATCATAAAAACAATCAATTTTACCAACCTGAAATAAACCGGTTTATTCCACAGTAAGTGAAGGTTTGTGGGTTAGTTGTTCTACGTAGAATCTTCCAGATTACATTGTTTTCTCTCCACTGAATTAGGTTGTTTTTATCAGTTTTGTTCGATTATTTTTGTTTCTTTCTATAATGGATGTGGTTTTTTTGATGATGATGATTGTGTGATGATGATTGATGATGATGATGATGATTTGATGATGACGATGATGATGATGATGATGATGATGATGATGTTTTATGTTGACCACCACAGACTGATCGGACTATATACAAGATGAGAACATGATCTGGTGTGTGGTAAACATGTTTGTGACAGGACCTAACTTGTGAGGGGACATTTACCTGAAAAACATGTAAAGGTTCTTGAGTGTGTGTCGTGTTGCTCTCTCTCTCTCTCTCCTTTCCTTAAGTGTGAAAGCATTGAGGTTCTGAATGTCTGACTCACTCTAAATAACATAACACTGAAAAATGGCATCAAAAATTACACTGAGACTCTACCTTAACTATATAAATTCACTTAAGACTAGTTAAATAGAATCTCAGTATAATTTTATCTCTAACAATTGCTGAATCCAACGTATCTAACTAACATAGAGTGGGTTAACATCAACACATAAAACATAATTTTTTGAACTTTAACTTCAAAACACCCAAGCAATGAGGGATATTCTTACGTCTTTAACTTACGAGGAATATTCCCTTTGTGGGATATTGTCGACGAGAATAGACAAGCATCAGTATGTGGTCTTCTAACGTTGTTTGCCTGTGATATTTACGCCAGGCGATGTCAGCTGGATTACCTTACACAAAATGACTGCCAGGGTGTGTGTGTGTGTGTGTGTGTGTGTGTGTGTGTGTGTGTTGTGTGTGTGTGTGTGTGTGTGTGTGTGTGTGTGTGTGTGTGTGTGTGTGTGTGTGTGTGCATCCATCACCTGGTATACTACGGTACGATAACAAATTGACATTCATTGACAGCAACTGCAAGCATGATAATATACCCCGGTGTGCTGATGACTGACATTTTTGTTGGTGTAGTGCCTCTTACCTGCTGATGTTCCTGTCGGGAGGGTTCTGTGATCTTAAATAAAATGGCACTAGGCAGCTAAGTCAATGGTCTCTGGGAAGCTAACTGAAGCTAACTAACACAAAAGACCACTGGAAGCTGAGAGAGTGGGATCTATACGCCACCAAACCTCAAATAACTTATGGCAGTGAAATTCATTGCACAATAATCTAGCACTCTTACATTAAGTGAAGAAATCAATTTCAGCTCACGTAACCGCAAAAGAAAAGAAAAAACAAACAAACAAAAAAAACACAAGGTTAAAAAGGTTTTTTTTCCGCGACAAAAGATTTATGGTTCTTTGAAAGGTTGAGGAAGAAGGAAATGAATAAATGGTGTGAATAGGGGGGGAAGGAAGAGGTGTAATGTGGTGAGGATGGGGGGGAGAAGAAATAGATGATAATGAGTTGATAGAGAAGGGGGGAAACGAAGAGGAAAAATAAAGGTTTCTTGTATATGCTGTTTAGCCTCTCTCTCTCTCTCTCTCTCTCTCTCTCCTCTCTCTCTCTCTCTCTCTCTCTCTCTCTCTCTCTCTCTCTCTCCCTTCTGCTTCTTCCAAATATTCGTCCACCTCACATTTACTCCCACTTTCTAACGTCCCCTGTACTCAGCTCCCTCTACCGGCAGCCTCAGCTCCTCCTAGGCACCTCTTCAATGAGCAGAGACCCACCCACTTTCTCTCCCCTCACCCCTCACCCCGTCACCCCTCACCCCTCTGGCACCCTACAGTCAATGGCCCCCCACCACCACCACCCCAGTCAGCCGCTGCTCTAGTGTTGACAACCGCGACGACGATCACTGAAGAGTAATGCTTTATTGGGAGGGAGGAGGAGGAGGAGGAGGAGGAGGGAGGGAGGAGAATTGGGTGAAGGAGAGGTGAGTGGAGAAGAAGAGAGAGAGACGAAGGGGATGTGGGGAAAAGGGTGTAAAAGCAAGGCAGGAAATAAGGGAAAGGAAGGGGTAGAAAGCAAAGTGGATATAGATGAAGAAAAGTAAATCAGATAATGAGGAAGGAAAAAGGGATAGAAAGAAAACAGTAAGAAGGAAAGGAAAAGAAAGAGAGAAAGGAAAGGAAACCTAGACAAGTTGCATGGTTGTTTGGGCAAAGCTGTTTACCTGCTTTAATTACCTGAGGGCTTTTGACAATAGACCTGAGTAAAGATGTTAAAGGGTCAGGGTCACATTATAGAAGTCGAAGTTGTCAAGGTCAGGGTCCACTTTTAAGTCGAGGGGTGTCAGGGGTCAGGGTCACATTATAGAGAGTCGAGGGTGTGTCAAGGTCAGGGTCATTATATAGAGGTCGGGTGTCAGGTCAGGGTCACTATAGAGTCAGGGTGTCAAGGGTCGGTCATTATACAGTCTCGAGGGTCAAGGTCAGGTCACACTATAGAGGTCGAGGGTGTCAAAGGGTTGCCTCACGTGATAAAAAACCGGCAATAAATACGGGTTGTGATGAACTTTGTCATATAAATGCTCTTGATGCCTGACTGCGGGCGTGTATAAGAGGATTAAATGGACAGACAGGCAAACAGTGAGACAGAAAGATTAGTTCATTGATTGGTTGGGTAAAATATGTGGCGTGGCAACCTGTGGCCAATTAAAACCTTGAAATGTTGAAATAATGAGAACTACTGTCTACATAAAACTCTTACAACATAGTTTTGGGTCACAGTAGTGTGCTTTGAAAACGACTACTAACAACAACAACAACAACAACAATAATAATAATAATAATAATAATAATAATAATAATAATAATAATAATAATATATATGTAATAATAATAATTAATACCAGCACTGGCCTTTGGTGTGTGTGTGTGTGTGTGTGTGTGTGTATGAACGTATGTGGCACATCAAAGAAAATCAGGCGACCGCTCCTGTGAAGGCTCTCACATCCCTCCCCCTTCCTCTCTGCAGCAGCGCCCGCCCTCTCTCTAACTTCCCCACCATCCCCTCCTCTCCACTCTGCCTCCCTTCTCTCCTCCACCTTCTGAACCTATCTCCCTCTACACACTTTCCCCCACCCCTTCCCCTACACCACATACCCCTCCCCCACCCCTTCCCTCATACCCCTCCCCCACACCTTCCCCTACACCCATGCCCTCCCCCACCCTTCCCCCTACACCATACCCCTCCCCCCACATCCCTTCCCCCCACACCACATACCCCTCACCCTCCCCCCCTCCCCCTACACCGCATGTCTCCCTCCCCTTTCACACATACCCCTACCCCACACCCCTTCTACACCACATACCCCACCCCCACCCCTTCCCCTACACATACCCCCACACCTTCCCTACACCACATACCCCTACCCCCACCTTCCCCTACACACACCTCCCCCCTACACACCACATGACCCCTCCCCACACACCCCTCCCCTACACAATACTCCTCTCCTCCCTCGCCAGCAATAAAAGGCAAGATTTTGGCTAATATAAACATTATAAAGTCAGGACACTCCTTTTGCAGAGCCGTCACGAACTACGAGACCCACGTCACGACTGCAGGCCCGTCACACAAGACCCGTCACACAGACTACGAGACCCGTCACACAGACTGAGACCCGTCACACAGACTACGAGACCCGTCACACAGACTACGAGACCCGTCACACACAGACTACGGACCCGTCACACAGACTACGAGACCCGTCACACAGACTACGAGACCCGTCACACAGACTACGAGACCCGTCACACAGACTACGAGACCCGTCACACACAGACTACTGAGACCCGTCACACAGACTACGAGACCGTGCACAAGATGGGAGACTCCCACACAGACTACGAGACCCGTCACACAGACTACGAGACCCGTCACTGAACTACGAGACCCGTCACAGACTACGAGACCCGTCACACACAGACTAAGACCCGTCACACAGACTACGAGACCCGTCACACAGACTACAGAGACCCGTCACAGACTACGAGACCGTCACACAGACTACGAGACCCGTCACACAGACTACGAGACCCGTCACACAGACTACGAGACCCGTCCTGAACTACAGACCGTCACACAGACTACGAGACCCGTCACACTGAACTCTACAGGACCCGTCACACAGACTACGAGACCCGTCACACAGACTACGAGACCCGTCACACAGACTACGAGACCCGTCACACAGACTACGAGACCCGTCACACACAGACTACGAGACCCGTCACACAGACTACGAGACCCGTCACACAGACTACGAGACCGTCACACAGACTACGGGCCATCACACAGACTACGAGACCCGTCACACAAGACTACGAGACCCGTCCACAGACTACGAGACCCGTCACACTGGACTCGTCACAGACTACAGACCCGTCACATGAACTACGGACACACAGACTACAGACCCGTCACACAGACTGAGACCCGTCACACAGACTTCACGAGACCCAATGCACAGACTACAGAGACTCGTCACACAGACTACGAGACCCGATCACGGCTACAGATCCAGACTACAGACCCGTCACAAAATACGAGACCCATCACACAGAGCTACGAGACCCATCCACAACTACGAGACCCCGTCACAGAGCTACTGAGACCCATCACACACAGACTACAGGGACCAATACAGAACTACGAGACCCATCACACAGACTACGAGACCCATCACACACATAGACTGAGACCTTCCCTATACCCATGTCTTCCTTCACCCCTACACCTCCTCCCTCTACACTTCCCGTTCTCCTCCTCCTCACCTCCCTACCTCTCTCTCCTCCCTACCCCCGGGACTACCACATAACCCACTCTGATCACGTCTGAGAAAATCCCTCAAGTTTTGGAGAAAAGGTTTGAACGGGAGAGAAATTCTGTAGCCGGGGAGAGTGTGCAGAATATAAAAAACAATTTCTTGGAGATAAATCAGTGTTTTTTCTTTAAGCCATCGAGATGCTATGGAAATTTTTGTTTTCTTTTTTCGACTTTTGTGATTTTTTTAATGAGAAAAGTTAGTTTATTTTATTCTGGAGTAAATTAATTTTTCAAGGTCAGAATGTTATAAGATTTTTTTTGGAATTTAATGAAAAGTTTGGTTTGTGTTTAAGTTTTTTTATTTTCTCTTGGAGTAAATTGGTGTTTTCTTACGGCCACGTACTGGTGAACGATTTGATCATTTTTAGAAAGTAAAGTGGTTCATTCTCTCTCTCTCTCTCTCTCTTTAACCTCAATATTATCTTTAACAATGGAAACTTTCTACGACAAGCAAGACGAAAATAAAATTGATTTGCTGTTCTTGTTTCCTGTTTGATTGTTTCATTGTTATTTATTTGTTTGTATTTGATTGTTTGTAACCTGGGAATTATATCAGCCTGATTCATCTTAATTATTTCTCACTTTCATTTTTTCATCGACTTTCTAAACACATGTGAATTAAGTCAACTTTTCGTGACATTTAATCTGATATTTAACTTCACTTATAAATATACGTAGATAATTATACATATTTATACATTTTGACACCTGTATGGAGAGGATGTATAAATAAATTAGGTTTAAGGTATTGTTTTAGGTTTTCTCTTCTAATAAATCCAGTTTAGTTTAAGGTAATTATGGTATTCCGAGTCTAAAGTGGCGGATAATACTCGCTTCCCGTCCCGAAGGTCGCTGGTTCGATCCCAGGAGACTGGATAGGAGGAAGGGAGGAGAAGATGAAGAGAAGGAAGATGGGGAGAAGGAAGATGGGGGAGAAGGAAGATGAAGAGAAGGAAGATGAAGAAGAGGAGGAGGAGATGAAGGGGAGTGGGTCGGCTTGGAGACAATGACGATGTGTGTGTGTGTGTGGGAGGCGTCTCTTGATTAAGTGAGGGCAGCTAATGAGATTATGTTGATCTCTCTCTCTCTCTCTCTATCGACTTGCCAACCTACCTACCTACCTACCTACCTACCTACCTATCCATCCACCCATGTATCCATCCACCCATCTATCCATTCCTCTCTTCTCTCCTACAAAGCTCTTTTAAAGTTTGACGTCAAAATTAATTTCCTTTACGAAATAAGCCTTTGGTTCAGAGGTTCCAATGCTACGTTTTCCAAGGTCCCCATCCCAGGTTCAGAGGTTCCAGCTGCCCTACGTTACAAGGTCCAATCCAGGTTCAGAGGTTCCAATGCCCCTACGTTACAAGGTCCCCAAATCCCAAGGTTCAGAGGTTCCAATGCTCCTACGTTACAAGGTCCCAAATCCCAAGGTTCAAAGGTTCCAATGCTCCTACGTTACAAGGTCCCAAATCCCAAGGTTCAGAGGTTCCAATGCTCCTACGTTACAAGGTCCCAAATCCCAAGGTTCAAATGTCCGAAATTCCAAGTTCTAGGATCCTAAAGTCCCAACGTTCAAGAGTCCCATATATTACAATGCTACAATATCCCACAGTTCCCTAAGGTCTAAAGTTCCAACATTCTTATATCCTATCAACCCAAGTTCCAAGTTTACAATGCTCTAAAATTCCTCCAAAGTTCCAATATTCACAATTCACAAAAGTTCCAACATTCCCCAAAGTTCCCCCCTCAAAAAGTCCACTGGTCCAAATTCCGACAAAATTCCACTAAATTCCCCAAAGTTCCAAAGTCCCCCTCCCTGAAAAAAAAAGTTCAATGCCTAAACTAATCCAAGTTCAAAAATGTTGAAAAATTCAATATCCCAAATGCCATAAAATTCCAATGTTCTATAATACCCAAAGTTCCAATGCCTCTCCCACCCAAAAAAAGTTCAAAAGTTTTTCCTGCTAAGTTCCATTGTTTGAAGCTCCTAAGATTAATGGCACCGCCGCCTGCCTCTGGTCGCAAGCCTCTTAAAACAGATAGAGGCCACCGCGTCGAAAGTTGTTAAACCTTATCTTAGGCCCGAGGCAAGTTTTGATTCTGATCATCTATGCAGGGGAGGGCACGGTAGGAGGAGAGAAGGAGGATGGGGCGGTAGGAGGATGAGGAAGAAGGAGGATGGGGCTGGAGGAGGATGAGGGAAGAGGGAGGAGGCCAGAGAATGACGGGTGGAGAAAGAGGAGGAGGAAAAGGGGGTGGAAGGGAAAGGAGGTAGGAAAGTAAGGAAGGAGGAATGATGAAGAAAGAGAAAGGAGAGGAGGGGGCGGACGAGGAAGGAAGGAAGGAAGAGGAAGGAAGGAAGGAGAAATGGGATACAAAATGTCTTGTATTGTCGTATTCCAGTCCACCATCACTAACATCAGTCCGTTATATTACTACTACTACTACTACTACTACTATTTCTTCTACTACTACTACCGTGGCTCAGCCTCCTCCAATAACACATTCATACCATTTAGTACATATTAAATATCCTAATACATATGTAGCTATCCTATCTGTGCTACTACTACTACTAATAACACACACCATCAACAACAACAACAACAACCTATAACAAACTGCAAATAATAACAATACTCCCACCATCACTAATAATAATACTATGAACAATAGAGGCCACATGGAGCACCACGGAGCATCAAAAGACTAACCTAACCCAACCCAACCTAACTAACTAACCTAACCTTTGTCCAGCAGGTTTTCAGCTTTAGTCAGGCGCTGGATCCATCAATTAAGTGTGGCGGGGCGTGAAGCTTGTATATATACACACACACACACACACACACACACACACACACACACACACACACACACACACACACTCTATCTTCACCCACTCTCTCTCTCTCTTCTTTCCTCCCCTCTCCTCCCTCTCTCATCAACAAGGCGAGTTCAGGTCAGGTAATAACATGTAAATCCTACAGTACCATCCTTCACCCTAATAAGGCCTGTGTTAGCGCATGTAGGATTAACACTGCTCCTCGTATCTCAGTTCACCCTGGGGCTTTATGCAGTATCTTAAGTCAACTTTTAATATATCTTAGCGTACTGAAGGTCTTTTGTAAGTATGTATCGTACCTACATGTGTGTGTGTGTGTGTGTGTGTGTGTGTGTGTGGCAGGCAAATGGGTTCTCTGTGAATCAAATAATTACACAATTAAATCAACATTCATCTTCACTACTGACACATAACATCAACAAAAAAACAACTGAAAAAACACAAAGTTATTCCAGTAAAAAACCTAATTATAAAACCTTGATAAACCAAGCTAAACCAGAACAACAAACCCAATTAATACTACTAAACCAAAGTACCAACCAGAATTAATCACCCATCATCTAATCACATCATTACTACTAAACAGGTGTGAAGAACCAATTAACCCAACCTGTACATGGTTAACTTCCTAATCTCTCATTTAACACTATACTAACATCACCCCTTCTCTGAGTCACCATCAACCACCTTGTTGAGTTATTGCGTGTCAGGTTAACTACAGAGAAGAGCATAACTAATTGTCTATCAACAAACCCTGGAAAAGCTCAATACTTCGTCAGGTTATTCTATGTTTGTCTGTGACTTCTTTGTGTACCTCTCCTCTTCTTCTTCCCAGATCTTCCCTCTTCCTCCTCTTCCTCAGCTCATCCAACTCCTCCTCCTCCTCTCCTCTCCTTCCTATCCTCTTCCTCCTCCTTCTCCTCCCTCCTCCTCCTCCCTTATAGCTCCTCTTCTTTCTCCTCCTCCTCCTCCTCTCCTCCTTCTAGCTCCTCTTCCTTCTCCTCCTCCTCCCCTTCTAGCTCCTCTTCTTCTCCTCCTCCTCCCCTTAGCTCCTCTTCCTTCTCCTCCTACTCCCTTCTAGCTCCTCTTCCTTCTCCTCCTCCTCCTCCTCCCCTTCTAGCTCCTCTTCCTTCTCCTCCTCCTCCTCCCTCCCCTTCTAGCTCCTCTTCCTTCTCTCCTCCTCCTCCTCCTCCTCCCCTTCTAGCTCCTCTTCCTTCTGCTCCTCCTCCTCCTCTCCTCCCCTTCTAGCTCCTCTTCCTTCTGCTCCTCCTCCTCCTCCTCCTCCCCTTCTAGCTCCTCTTCCTTCTGCTCCTCCTCTCTCCTCCCCTTCTAGCTCCTCTTCCTTCTGCTCCTCCTCCTCCTCCTCCTCCCCTTCTAGCTCCTCTTCCTTCTCCTCCTCCTCCCCTTCTAGCTCCTCTTCCTTCTGCTCCTCCTCCTCTCCTCCCCTTCTAGCTCCTCTTCCTTCTGCTCCTCCTCCTCCTCCTCCTCCCTCCTCCCCTTCTAGCCTCCTCTTCCTTCTCCTCCTCCTCCCCTTCTAGCTCCTCTTCTTTCTCCTCCTCCTCCCCTTCTAGCTCCTCTTCTTTCTCCTCCTCCTCCTCCTCTCCTTTTAGCTCCTCCTTTTCCTCCAGCTTCCAGCCCTCCTCCTCCTCCCCTCCCCAGCGGTTTTAACAGTGGTGGTGGTGGGGAGAACCTCATATCTGTCAGGCACTGTTCTAGATGGTGTCAGTGTTTACGTGTGAAGGATTGTGTGTCATAAGCTGGGCCGCCTACCTTCACAACACAGGAGAAACCCTTCTCTCTCTCTCTCTCTCTCTCTCTCTCTCTCTCTCTCTCTCTCTCTCTCTCTCTCTCTCTCTCTAACAAGAGTCTGAGAATGGCTCCTGTTAAGTCTTTCTGTAATATCGACGTTGTCTCAGGTCGTATTTAACCCCTTGAGGACGACAGGGTTATATCAGCCTTTACTGAGAGTTAAACCATCGTCCTCAATGGCTAGGAGTCAATTCCTGCCTCGTATCTATCATTAGTGTTATTAGGGATAAACTCTTAATGATAATGTAAGAGATTTTATGTAGAATTCTATCAGTTTTTTTTTTACAAATCAACAACCCCGTGACGTCATCAGAAGCTTCGTGACGTCATTAGCAGGTCAGCGTCCACATACCCCATTGAGATACACACAGTCACACACACACACACTGTCACACACACAGTCACACACATCACACACACACACACACACATCAACAATGGCATCAAAACTGTCCCGAGACTCTACCTTAACCAGACAACATTAAATCAGGGGCATCAAATTATGTTTACGTAAATGAAGATAAACAGACAAACAAGTAAACGACTAATATCAAACACAAAAACTAACCAAACCTACAAAATGGCGTCTTATTTACACAGAAACTCGACCCAAACAAACAAAATGGCGTCTTATTTACACAGAGACTCGACCCAAACTGCCATTTTTTTTATGTTAATTTCCTCTCGTAAATGAGGGAGGCAAGAATGGAACACTTAAGAGGATAATTATGAACTAAGGCGGTAAATTAACAGGTAAATTAACAGGTAAATTAACAGTCAAGGGGTGCTTAAACTACGCTTGAGACTCTACCTTAACTAGATGCTTTCTCTTAGAGCTAGTTACTTTTCTCGGCGCTAGTTACTTTCCCTTGGCGATAGTTACTTCCTTGGCGATAGTTACTTTCTCTCGGCGCTGGTTACTTTCTCTTGGCGCTAGTACTTTCTCTTGTCGCTAGTTACTTTCCTTGGTGCTAGTTACTTTCTCTTGTCGCTAGTTACTTTCTCTCGGCGCTAGTTACTTTCTCTTGACGCTAGTTACTTTCCCTTGGCGCTAGTTACTTTCTTTGTCGCTAGTTACTTTCTCTCGGCGCTAGTTACTTTCTCTTGTCGCTAGTTACTTTCTCTTGGCGCTAGTTACTTTCTCTTGCGCTAGTTACTTTCTCTTGGCGCTAGTTACTTTCTCTTGGCGCTAGTTACTTTCTCTTGGCGCTAGTTACTTTCTCTTGGCGCTAGTTACTTTCTCTTGGCGCTAGTTACTTTCTCTTGGCGCTAGTTACTTTCTCTTAGCGCTAGTTACTTTCTCTTGTCGCTAGTTACTTTCTCTTGGCGCTATTTAAGGTAAGAAATATTTGCTTGGAGGAAATCATGGTGGTGAAGTCATGGTGTTTTATTTTACAGTGGCATTAAGGTGGAGCACACACACACACACACACACACACACACACACACACACACACGAGGAATGGAAGGAGGGAAGGAAGGAGGGGAAGGAGAGAGGGAGGGAAGGAGGGAAGGAAGGAAGGAAGGAAGGAAGGAAAGGAAGGAAGGAAGGAAGGAGGGAGGGAGGGAGGAGGGAGGGAGGGAGGGAGGGAGGAGGAGGGAGGGAGGGAGGAGGGAGGGGAGGGAGGAAGAGGGAGGGAAGGAAGGATGGAGAGGAGAGGGAGGGGTGGAGAGAGGAGGAGGAGATAGGGAGGGAGGGAGGGAGGGAGAGAAGGAGAGAGGGGAGGAAGGGAAGGATGAAGGGAAGGAAGGAAGGAGGGGGAGGAGGAGGGGATGGGGAGGGAGGGAAGAGAAAGTAAGGAAACGATGAAAGCAGGAAGGAAAGGAAGGATGGAAGGAAGGAAAGAAAAAAGAAACGAAGAAGAGAACTGGATGAATTAGAAATTATGGAGAGAGAGAGAGAGAGAGAGAGAGAGAGAGAGAGAGAGAGAGAGAGAGAGAGAGAGAGAGAGAGAGAGAGAGAGAGAGAGAGAGAGAGAGGAGGGAGTTAATTTTAATGCATTCTGTCCTTTTTTTCTCTCTCTCTCTCTCTCTCTCTCTTTCTCTCTCTCTCTCTCTCACTTCTTCTTTATCTAACTTTTTTTTAATCATTAGTCTTCCTCCTCCTCCCTCCTAGTCCTTCTAAACCTACTTCTTCTCTTATCACCATTCATTCTCCTTCTTCTTCTCTCCTTCACCCTCTTACCACCTTCATCACGTAAATTCTTCCCACTTTCTCCTCTTACTTTCACCACCTCTCTTTCTTTTCCTTTCTCTCTCTTAACGTCACATTGCTTCTCCTATTATGAAGACCAACGACCTCGTAAGCAACGCTTGATAAAGGAAGGAGAAGGAGGCGGCAATAGAAAATGGAGCAGAGGGAGGGAGGGAAGGAGAGAGGAAGGAAGGAGGGAAAAGGAAGGAGGGAAGAGAGAGAGGGAGGAAGGAAGGAGGAGAGGGAGGAAAGGAGGGAGGAAGGAAGGAGGGAGAGAGGAGGGGGAGGGAAGGAGGGAGGAAGGAAGGGAGGGAGGGAAGGAGGGAGGAGATGGAAAGGAGGAAGAGGAGAGAGGAGGGAGGAGGGAGGAGGGAAGGAGGGAGGAACGGAATGAGGGAGAGAGGGAGGAAGAGGAGGGGGAGAAGGAAGGAAGAGGAGGGAGGGAGGGAGGAAAGGAGGAGGGAAGGAGAGAGGAGAAGGGAGGAGGAGGAGAAGGAGAGAGAGGGAGAGAGGAGGAAGGAGGGGAGGAGAAAGGAGGGAGGACGGAAGAAGGAAGGAGAGAGGGAGGGAAAGGAGGAGAGGAAGGAGGAGGAGGACGGAAGTGGGAGAGAGAGGAGAAGGAGGGAGGAAGGAAGGGAGGAGAAGGAGGAGGAAGGGAGAGGGAGGAAAGGAGGGAGGAAAGGAGGAGGGAGGAAGAGGAGAGAGGGAAGGAAGGAGGGAGGGAAGGAGAGGAAGGAAGGAGGGAGAAGGGAGGGAGGAGGGAGGAAGGAGGAAGAAGGGAGGGACGGAATGGGGGAGAGAGGGAGGGAAGGAGGGGAGGAAGGGAGGGAGGGAGGAAGGAGAGGGACGGAAGGGGGAGGAGGAGAGGGGAGGAGGGAGGAGGAAAGATAGGAAGCAACGAAAGAATATGAAGAGATGAGAGAGAAATCGAGGATGTAAAAGATAGAGAGAATGGAGGGATAAAATAGGAAGAGAGGAAGAGGAGGAGGAGAGAGGAAGAGGAGGAGGAGAGAGGAGAGGAGGAGGAGGAGGAGGAGGAGGAGGGAGGAGGAGGAGGAGAGGAAGAGGAGGAGGAGGAGGAGGAGGAGGAGGAGGAGGAGGAGGGAGAGAGGAAGCAACAAAATAAAATCGGTAGGAAGGGAAGGAAACAATGAAATGGAATTGGAAAAAGGGAGGAAGAAGGGAATGACAGAAGAACCACTAAACGTACAGAGGGGAGAGAGGAACACAGTGATAAAGATAGTGTTGAGAAAAACGTTAAGAGAATAATGTGAATAAAGAAGATGGGTATAGGAATGAGAGTAATAATAATAGAAAGGTAGATAGAATAGACAGGAATAAATAGGGTGAGAAGGAAGAGCAGAGAGAGAGAGAGAGAGAGAGAGAGAGAGAGAGAGAGAGAGAGAGAGAGAGAGAGAGAGAGAGACAATATGACCATAAAACGACTGAGAAAGAAAAACAAACAAACAAAACAATAAACCTAAACAAACACAAAACAAAAAGAGGGAAGTCAGAAAACGTGATGAGAAAGAAAAACAGACACAAACGATCAACAAAACCTCAATGCAAATTAGTTAAGAGTAATTAGTAAACACAAATAGATGTAACCTTTACTAATTCCCTCGCTAATGACCACCATTGACCTCTGACCTGTGGCTAGTAGAAAAAAATACACACACACGTACACATACAACTTTAGTCAATTTTTTTTCCTTTTCAATATTTTTTCCAGAATAAACGAAGTCAAACGTAGAACGTTGTGTGTGTGTGTGTGTGTGTGTGTGTGTGTGTGTGTGTGTGTGTGTGTGTGTCGGGTGATGCACAAGAAGGGCAAAAGCCACACTATTTATCCCTGTTGGTTTAACACAGTAAAACATGCATGACCTGCCTTAGGGTGAGTGGGGTGAGAGGGGTGGGTGAGTGGGGTGAGAGGGGTTGGGTGAGTGATGGTGAGGCTGGGGTGGGAGTGGGGGAGGATGGGTGGAGGGGTGAGGGGTGGGAGTGGTGGGGGGGCAAAGTTGAAGCAGACAGACCACAACACAGGTATCTTGTAAGTCGGTGGCATGGGGGAGGGGTTTGGTGGGGGAGGGGTTTGGGGAGGGGTTTGGTGGGGGTGAGGGAGGGAGAGGGGGATTAGAAGTGAGGAGAAGGAGGAGGAGGAGGAGGGAGCAGGAGAAAGTGGAAGAAAGGGAGGAGAAAAAAGAATAGCAGGAAAGTGGAAGAAAGGAGGAGGAGGAGGAATGGATGAGAGAGAGAGAGAGATGAACAGACAGATAAGTAGAGAGGGAAGGGGAGACACACATTAGCCACATAAATAAGGTGATGGGGAATAATAATCGAGACATTAATGGGTAAAATTTAGTAGGTGAAGCCAGGAAGAGAGAGAGAGAGAGGAGAGAGAGAGAGAGAGAGAGGGGGGAGAGAGAGAGAGAGAGAGAGAGAGGAGGGGGGGGGAAATTATAGAAGCTGTAATACCTTAAGAAGATAAACAAACCAGACTAGGAAGATTATTAATGGCAGTCAGGTAAAGTTTAAGAGTGTTTCACCACCATCACCACCTCTACCACCATTACCACCATCACCACCTCTACCACCATTACCACCACCCCCACCACCACTATCCCGCCATCACCACTCTGCCACCACCACCTCTACCACTACCACCATCACCACCACCCCCACCACTATCCCGCCATTACCACCACCCTCACCACCACTATCCCCGCCATCACCACCTCCCACCCCCCACCCACCACACTTTTCTACGCACTCATTCTCCTTTCCAGATCGCGTGTGTGCTGGGTCTCTCCTTGGACTCGCGAGAACAGAAGACAGAGAGATACGGGCTGCCTCCTCGTACACAAAACTAAGAGAGAGAGAGAGAGAGAGAGAGAGAGAATGTATTATTCCTTAGGGTTGACAACAGACAGACAGACAGACAGACAGACAGACAGACAGAGTTGGAAAATCAAACTTAACGAAAGATAAACAAGAAACAAATCAAGGAAAAGAAAAAGTTGAAAGATAATAAAGTGAAAAAAAGAAAGCATCCAAACATGAACAAAAAACAAAACATATCAACTCAAACCAACGGATAAACCACGACGACAAACGATAAACCACGACGACAAAAACGATAAACCACGACAAAAAATAATAATAAATACAGAAAATAATCAACTCCGCCCGTAAAAACACAACGAAAGTGCAAGTAAATGTATGTATGTATGTATGTATGTACGTGTATGTGTGTATGTATGTATGTATGCCTGATGACTGAGCATTCCCCGTTGCAATCAGAAAAATTGCAACGGAAGAAGAAAATATTGACTCGACACCTCCCCTTCCCTCCTCTCCTTCCCCTCTACCTCTCCCTCCCTATCCCTCCCTCCCCTTCCCTCTACAGCTCCCCCATTTCTAATTCTTCCCTCCTAGATCTCTACCCCTCCCACAGTTCCCTACCCTTCCTTCCCCAGAACCCTCCCTCCCTCTACCCCTTCCTCAAGACCTCCTCTCCTTGTAGTGTAATGTATGTATGTAAAGAGAAGAGGAATATGAAGACGGATACATCGACAGAATACGTGGATAAACAGACAAGTGAATAGAGTAATGAGAAAGAAATCGTGATGAAAAATACGTCAACATAAAATAACTGTGACGACAACTTCCTTAAAATGTGATAAAACTACCAAGAAAATAATAATAATATATATATAATATGTAATAATAATAATAATAATAATAATAATAATAATATATATGGTGGTATTGTTTCTCCTCAGGGTACAGTACAGAACACGTAACATGATATGGTATAAAGAGTGGCGTCCTCAGTGATCACCTCAAGCTGTTGTCACCAGAGTTCTCCTCACTGACCCCGTGTTGTGTGTGTGTGTGTCCCGTGATCACTGGCTCCCACTAAAGACAGATAATAATATATGTGGTGTAAGTGCACCGTCAGCATGACTTGATGACGTGACTTGTGCTGACGAAGGGTGTCACCATGTTAGCCAGAGACACCATCACCCGCCCGGAGGATTAGAGACGTCCTCACCCTCGCTCATACACCCTCCTGCCTCCTCGTTGGTGTGGGGGCTGTTAGGGCAGCCCGTGGGCGTGTGGGCGGTGGCGGAGGCATGGTGGGCGTGTACGAGGTGGGCAGGTGGGGGTGGACCGGCCGCTCGGGTGTCGTCGAGAAAAGAACAACAAGGGCTCAACATACACGTCATATCCGACGGTGAGTAAACACTTCTCTTTGTCTCGCCATATGGCCAGTCTTATCCTATTTCTAATGTACATACAACTATATCATTATGTATGTTTCCTGTATACTGTTGGTCACCCATACTGAGCCACCAGGTAACTACAGGCCGGCATACCCCAGGTGAGGCACTTGGTCTCCCGACGCACAACATCAACAGGCTGGCAGTATGATCAGAGGTCACCAGGACCGCTCGTTATCCCCACCTCCGGCTTGGTTGTGGTATTAAGTTGGCCGCTTTGTAGCAGTTGCCCTGGCAACCCCAGATGCCGTGTAGCTTCACCAGACGCGGTTAATGATATAAGATCACAAGAGTCGTCAGGCTGGGACACTGTCTGTTACAGCTTTACGAAATGAATGAACCCGAGGCCTACCTTATACAAATTGGAAAATAAATAAATAAAATAAACCGAAGAAAGTTACTCGGTATTGTGGTTTACCTGGAGAACACTGGAGGTAAAATTGGTCTGAAGAATTCCCGTTGCCAAAGGTTACGGCACCGAAGGAATTTCTTGGATTCTCTTTATTGACTCGGTAGGTACACTGTAATGTGCCTTCACTACACCAAATTCCCGTCTGTAGTGCGTTTGAGGACACACACACACACACACACACACACACACACACACACACACACACACACACACACACACACACACACACACACACACACACACACACACACACACACACACACACACACACACACACACACACACACACACACACACACACACACACACACACACACACACACACACACACACACACACACACACACACACACACACACACACACACACACACACACACACACACACACACACACACACACACACACACACACACACACACACACACACACACACACACACACACACACACACACACACACACACACACACACACACACACACACACACACACACACACACACACACACACACACACACACACACACACACACACACACACACACACACACACACACACACACACACACACACACACACACACACACACACACACACACACACACACACACACACACACACACACACACACACACACACACACACACACACACACACACACACACACACACACACACACACACACACACACACACACACACACACACACACACACACACACACACACACACACACACACACACACACACACACACACACACACACACACACACACACACACACACACACACACACACACACACACACACACACACACACACACACACACACACACACACACACACACACACACACACACACACACACACACACACACACACACACACACACACACACACACACACACACCTCTTAAATAAGGCCCCCAGAATAAAGTCACCATCTCAGAAGACTCCCTCTCTAATAGGTTAACGGCGCCTGAGGGTATTAAGTAACTCTATTAAGGAGGATACTATCAATGACAACTTAAGGATGATGGTTGTTAATGAAGGATTTTTGTCTAGAGGTACTCTGGCCTGATGGGCGCGGCCTAAATGACTGAGGACTGGGACCCGTGTGTAGGTGAGGTGACCTGAGGGAGAGAGGAATGCAGGAAAGGTCAGAGGTGAACAGGTCAGGAGGTGGAACAGGTTGAGGGGAACAGGTCAGGAGGTGGAACAGGTCAGGAGGTGGAACAGGTCAGGAGGTGGAACAGGTCAGAGGAAGTTCACTATGATGTATATTAATTCTGTCTTGGTCTCGAGCACTTAGTTGGTTCCTGTTTCTGGTCAACAACTCAGGCAGTTAGTGAACATGTCGCGTCACCACTGAGGAATACAAGGTTGCTGGATCTACTTTTGTTTTCTGTTATCTCTCTCTCTTTTTTCCGTCCATCCATCGATCCTTCCTTCCCTCTCCCTCTTTTTTCCCTCCATCCATCGATCCTTCCTTCCCTCTCCCCTCTTTTTCCCTCCATCCATCGATCCTTCCTTCCCCTCTCCCTTTTTTCCCTCCATCCATCGATCCTTCCTTTCCCTCTTTTTCCCCCTCCATCCATCGATCCTTCCTTCCCTCTCCCTCTTTTCCCTCCATCCATCGATCCTTCCTTCCCCTCTCCTCTTTTCCCTCCATCCATCGATCCTTCCTTCCCTCTCCTCTCTTTTCCTCCATCCATCGATCCTTCCTTCCTCTCCTCTTTTTTCCGTCCATCCATCGATCCTTCCTTCCCTCTCCTCTCTTTCCTCCATCCATCGATCCTTCCTTCCTCTCCTCTTTTTCCTCTCCATCCACGATCCTTCCTTCCTCTCCTCTCTTTTCCCCTCCATCCATCGATCCTTCTTCCCTCTCCCTCTTTTCCCCTCCATCCATCGATCCTTCCTTCCTCCTCCCCTCTCTTTTTCCCCTCTCCATCCATCGATCCTTCCTTCCCTCCTCCTCTCTTTTCCCTCCATCCATCGATCCTTCCTTCCCTCTCCCTCTCTTTTCCCTCCATCCATCGATCCTTCCTTCCCTCCTCTTTTCCCCTCCATCCATCGATCCTTCCTTCCCTCCCTCTCTTTTCCTCCATCCATCGATCCTTCCTTCCCCTCTCCTCTTTTCCTCCATCCATCGATCCTTCCTTCCCTCTCCCTCTCTTTTTCCCCCTCCATCCATCGATCCTTCCTTCCCTCTCCTCTTTTTCCTCAATCCATCGATCCTTCCTTCCTCTCCTCCTCCAACTCTCGTCTCTCCCTCCTCCTTCCTCTCTTCAGCAAATAGCTACCCACTGCTTTTTGAGACACCCGTAAAAACATAACAAATCATAGGATCTAGTTGTTGGTCCGTCTCCCTTCAGAGATCAGTTGCTGGTACGGGCAGGTAATAAAGGCTGGAACTCTCTATAACATCAACAAGATTTACTCAGCGATGATGGGGTCTCGTTATAATTCCCCCCACCACCCCCCCCCCTCCCCAGAGTGTTGTTGTTTATGTTGTTGACATGAAAGGAGGTTCTGGTTATCCCGATCTGATGATATACATACACACGATGAGGAACAGGATGGCAGTCTGTTCAATCTACCTGCCAGGATGAAGCTTTTTGTGTATTGCTTATGAGTTCCATATATAGACTGCCTCTCTCTCTCTCTCTCTCTCCGTCCACAAGTCGACCTATACACAGGGATACCAATTATACACCACATTCCTCCTCTGCCTCTTCTTCAGAGTCTCTGGATAAGTCAGATACAATGGGTCTTGACGTCTACTTTACCCCGAGACGACCATGACTGACTGTTTAGTTACTGATGATTACTGAAATATTGTGTGATGTATGACCATGTTACTAGGTGTTGCCAGAGGGAGGTCACTAACAAACACTAGAGAGTTTGTCAGTTGGGTAGAGAGACTGAGACAGAGGACACTGGCCCCCACCACCACCTGCAGGAGGGCTGGTTATCCTAAGACAGTAGCGCCACGTGCCAGCTGGGCGTCTCAGCTCGACCACCTCCTTCCTTCTACCATAAATATCGGTGTCAAGACACTTGGCGGGGCTCAGACCATTGTTCTTAACCTCACAGGGATTCTCCGCCTTCAAAGCATCGAAAAATCGTTAACCTGAGGGGGGGGGAAAGGGGTGATAGAGGGAGGGGGGTTGATGGGGAAGGGGAAGGGGAGGGGGTGATAGGGGAGAAAGGGGATTGAGGGAGGGGTTGATGGGGGGAAGGGGGATGGAGGGGATGATAGGGGATGATAGGGGAAGGGGGTGGGTGATAGAGGAAAGAGGGAAGGGGGGTTAATGGGGAAGGGGGTGGGTGATAGGAGGAGAGGGTGAGGAGGTGATGGGTGGGTGAGGGGGGGGCAGTATCTCGAGCGCTTTAATGACTCAGGCAAGTTTACACAACATGATCCCTGGCCTAAACTATTCCCCTGACGACAAGATTCTTTCAGTAATATTAACAGATCCTATTTTTTGCTGCTAACTCATAAAGTCAAACTGTGTCCTGACCTCAAAGTTAATCTCAAAGGAAACACACACACACACACACACACACACACACACACACACACACACACACACACACACACACACACACACACACTTCACGATAATACACTCCATAACTCCCCCGGACGGTCGAGCACTGTGTAATGGGGCCTCGATAATTAACCCCCCAGTCGCATCTCTAGACGTGGGGTAATTAACTAGGTAAACATGAGAGCCTAATTATCCTTCACTCATGACGTTACTGAGTTCCACAAGTTGCTGCCTCCACTCAGGTGTACCGTGACGTCCTCATTACCGCCTTGATTAGCTACCTGTATGATGCTGTCGGGGGTGAGGAGGATCACTCTGCCTGTGTTACCTGGCCATCGAAGGTAGATCCATACCTGTGGTTGTGCATAGTTTACCTGTCTCTCTCTCTCTCTCTCTCTCTCTCTCCCGACCCTCCCCCACTCCAGGTGATAAGTAAACACGACCACAAACAACATGGGCCTCACAAGACAATATTTCAGACTCCACACAGGAATTTACCCTCGACAAAGAGCCTTTTAACTCCTGAGGGCTCACGTGAGTCTTCAGTCTTATAATATGTGGTGAGTGTGAAGCGGGAGTCTTAGCATTTATGTGGGAGTCTTAGATCTGTGTGGGAGTATTATTTTGTATGGAGTCTTGCTCTTGTGAGAGTCTAGGTTTGTGTGAGAGTCTCTTGGTTTTATGTGAGTCTATAGTTTTGTGAGAGTCTCTGGTTTTATGAAGGAGTCGGTTGTTTTATGAGTCTATGGTTGTGTGTGAGTCTATGGTTTTATGGTTTATAAAGCCTCAAGAGATCCTACACAATCTCTCTCTCTCTTTAATTTAGTGGCAATGGGAACGGAGGAAAATAAATGTGAAAGACGTAAATACAGAGAAAATCCCAAGAACGAAAGAAGGAGTAAGGAACGGGCAATAAACGTAAGGTGAGGAGATAAAGACGAAAGAGGGAATAAGGAAAGAGGAAGAGAATAGTAGCGAGTTTAACGACGGGGAAGAAGATAAAATTCAGGAGACAGTAAGGAAAGGAGAGAATTATATAACGGAAGGTGGGAATAGAGAAAATATGATAAATAAAGGAAGGAATAGCGAGAAATTGATAAAACGATAAGAATATTTAACGAAGGAGAAAAGGAAAACTGACAAGAAAACGGAAGCAAACAAAAAAACACCAAAAAACGGGGAGGGAAAAATCTAATAAAACTTCGCAAAAATAACAAAACGAATAAAAACACGATAAAACGAAAGAATGAATAAGAAAAAAATGATAATAAATAATAAGAATTAAAACGCAACGAAAGAGGGAATAACCAAAGACTAATAAAATACAGAGAACAATCAAACAAAGGAATTTAAACCAAGACTGATAAACCGGAGGAGAAAGAGGAAAGTGGAAAAGACGAAAGTGGGAAAGAGGGAAATCAAACACCAAACAGAGAAGGAACTTGACATAATAACGTAAAAAAATAAATAAATACAACCCATCTGACGCCTCCTCGATATGATGATGATGATGATGATGATGATGATAATGATGATGATGATGATGATGATGATGCCCACAATAATGACAGATAAGACTCAGAAGCTATCGTAAGACTCAGGAGTTATCAAGAGGCCAAGACAGAGGAGCTATAAGACACTGAGTTAAATAATCAACAAAATAGAATTGGAAGGTTTGAGACGATACCATAGAAAACGGGAGAAACTGTCGATAGATTTTTCAATAAAGGAACACAATGGTGAGGGGGGTGAGGGTGAGGAGAGGGGGGGTGAGGTGGGGGAAGGTGGAGGGTGGGGAAGGTGAGGGTGAGGGGGGAGGAGTTTACAGCGCTATATAATTTGAAATGAAGAGAGGCGGAAGGTGGAGGGTTTATGAGAGACGAGGCTGTCAAAGTCGATATAAAACCTTGATTTAAAGGAATACGCAACTGAACTAAAATTTGA
>NW_024715434.1:0-20849 GCF_018991925.1 Homarus americanus
GTAGCATCCACAACAACATGACTGGACGAGGCAAAGGAGGCAAGGGACTTGGAAAGGGTGGCGCCAAGCGTCATCGTAAGGTGCTTCGTGACAACATCCAGGGTATCACCAAGCCCGCCATTCGTCGTCTAGCTCGGCGTGGAGGTGTTAAACGTATATCCGGCCTCATCTACGAGGAGACCCGCGGCGTCCTCAAGGTGTTTCTGGAGAACGTCATCCGTGACGCCGTCACCTACACCCAGCACGCAAAAAGGAAGACCGTCACCGCCATGGATGTGGTGTATGCCCTGAAACGGCAGGGCCGCACCCTTTATGGTTTTGGTGGTTAATCAACCTGATGGACGGGCGCACACCACCACCACCACCACCACCACCACGACAAACAAATATACGGACCTAATTTTAGGTCCACATTTAAATCGCAAAAGAGTTGGTTAGACACTGAGTAAATCGTTGAAAATATATCCAATCACATGATCCTCTCTAATTCTGGACTTGTGGTATGAGTATAGGTTGTGTGTGAACGTGTTGGAACCACTTCCTAATAATTGTCAGTCAGTCAGTCAACATTCACCTAACCTCCAGGTACCTCACCTAACTTCCTGTAGCGTCACCGAACCTCACGAAATGTAACCCAATGTAGTTTATAATCTATCCTAACATGACATAACATAACCACGCACTATATTACTTCGTTAAGAGTAATGAGTTTTAATACACAAAGTTGCAGTTATCATTCATTCATACATACATACATACATACATACATACATACATACATACATACATACATACATAACATGCTAGTGGCAGGGGGGATTGAAGTGAATTTTAGGAGGATAGAATAGGTGCAGTGGCTAAACAGCGCTTGCGTGAGGGACTTTAAGCAGCAACTCGCCTGGATGCGGCAGGATAGAGTCAGGTCAAGCGTCCGGTGCATGTTGGGTTCCGCCATGGTTTCTCAGTGTTTGGTCGGCTTGATTGTGTGTGTTGTTTTCTTGTTTGGAGGAAATGTCTTGGTATTCTTCTTCTTAGCTTGAAGTTGATTTTCTTCTAACTCTTCTCCTCTTGTTGTTCGTCTTCCTCGTGTCTGCTATCATTCTTTAAAGACTCTCTATATGTATGTAGGTATGAGTGAGTAACAGTTGCCGGTTACAGTGATACTTCATATTCGCTGGTGTTGTACTGTATGGCTTCGGTATTTCTTAATATACAAACAGCACCGTTAGTGGATTGAGGTATTTAAAAACCAGCCTGCATTACTTATATATAGAAATAAATAATGTGGCTTGGACAATAATGACGACTACTCTCTCCTACCTTCCCCAAACAAGGGCTTTTCGAAAGTATACATTGGACACAAATGACTTAGTACATCATAAATTGGTGGTTTAACAAAAGCCCTCATTAGAGAAAGGTGAAGGAGCACACAGTGAACATACAGATTAATGTTTGCAGGCGTAGATCATGTAAGGTGAGATGTTGAACACCAGACACGTAGTGTAGTAACTCCCTCACAGATGGCGTTATGAGGGGCCTGATGATGTAGCAGTTACCTCACAGATGGTGTTATGAGGAAATTCACATGATGATGCTGTAGCAAAACATTCACTACGTGTTGTCGTAGCATCTTGGGGACACCACGTGGTCGACATGACTCACTCATTCAAGTGGGTGAGGTGTGGTCCCAGGCCTCTCTATCGTGGAGTCTCAGGGGAAGTATAACTGGGTACCTGGGACCTCACTGTGTGAAGGTGGTTAGCTAGCTTGGGTAAGACTCAACTGCCGAGTTGTTTTTCACTGAGTTAAGCACTGTTCACCACTATTCATCACTGGTTCCATTCCTTGGCCAAATGAGATAGTACCTTATGGCAAGAACTTGTTGATAGTCAGCTGGGGAGGAGGGTTCAGGGGAGTGAGTTGGTATGGGCCAACATATAAATAATAATAATAATAATAATAATAATAATAATTAACGGTTTATTGAAAGAGCTTGGCAGCCAGAAGACTGAAAATATACAGTTACATATTTGGAGAATGGGTTACGAATTACAAATAATATACAAGTAACATGAGTGACACAAATAAGACATATAATAACTAGCTGGGGAAAAGCTCAAACTACAGTTCATTTCAACATAGTGACAGTGCAAGGAGTAGTGTTTACTGGGAGTGAGTACACTGATTTATTACAAGTTATCGATAATTTTTACAATGGTTGGGACTGGGCTGTTCTTATAGCGATCAGTTCGTGCACGTATGGGCTGGGCTGGATGCGGTTGTGGTGTCGAGGAGCAATTCTCGGACTAGGGATCTCAGGTGGTAGTAGGAGCCGGTGTCGGGGATGGTGTAGAAGCTTCTTACCAAATTTGCAGATGAGGTCGTGGTGATGGTCAGTGAGAGTCTAAAGGGTCAGTGTGTTGAGCGCTTCTTGATATGTGGAGTAGGAAGGGTAGAGAATAATCTTGCATGGCCTCTTTTGCACTTTTTCGAGGTGTTTACGTTGTGTGGCATTTAGGGAGGAAGACCAGGTGGAGGAGGCATAGGTGAGCTTGGGAAGTATGAATGTTGTGTAAACACTGAGGAGCTCGTGTGCAGGACCACCGAGGGACTTGAGTCGGCGTGGGAGGTGGAGACGGAAACTGGAGGATTTGATAACTTCACTGACGTGTGGTTTCTAATTTAGTTTGTTGTCTATATGTATGTGTGTGTGTGTGTGTGTGTGTGTGTGTGTGTGTGTGTGTGTGTGTGTATACTACTGTACTTTTTAGATCCTCCTACGCAACCTAACCTATTATAGTTAAGTATAGTAGGCTATACACTATTTTGTTAGTATGTGTTATAAAATGAAATTGCATGTTATTATTATTAATATTATTATTATTAATATTATTATTATTATTATTATTAGTAGTAGTAGTAGTAGTAGTATTATTATTATTATTATTATTATTGTTATTATTATTACATGCTAATATAATACTAAGTTGCCTGCCAGATTTCCTCAGAGATGGGAGGAGCACATTGGCGGCGGTGTTGTTTATACTCCGCCCGATTACTGATTCCTATTCACCGAGCCAGAGCTGGCGGGCGGCGTGTTATGTGCCACGTTTTGTTTCCCATTGGGCGTACCGCTCAGCTGGGGAGTAGGAGATTTCATAAAAAGAAAGTTTGAGTGGAGAGCACACCTTTTCCTTCACATACAGTTATCTTAGACCATCTACTAGTATAATAGTTTGCACAAAAATACTCTACACTCTTTCTAGGTTGTTGCTATTTTTTTTTTTTTTTTTTTTGACTTCTCATCAGATTGTGCATTCAACTAATATACACTATTAGTGTGTTTATTATTATGTTTTATAGTATTATTTCGTATAATATTGGGTAACACAATTAGAGTCACTAGTATAGTATATTATTGGGGTTTATAGCAGTTTGTGGTCTAATAGTATCATGCTTTATGAGTGGTGTTCTATGTAGTGATGATTAGGCAATAAAATATGCTTTGGGTGTTTATAGCAGTTTTTGTGGTCTACTAGTATCATGCTTTATGGGTGGTGTTCTATGTAGTGATGATTAGGCCATAAAATATGCTTTTGGTTTAATGCTAACAAAATATACTTTGCTCTACCGCTGTAGTGCAAAACAGGGTGAAACTTACATACACCGTTAATAAAGTATTGATGGAAGAAGAAGAAGAAGAAGAAGAAGAAGAAGAAGAAGAAGAAGAAGAAGAAGAAGAAGAAGAAGAAGAAGAAGAAGAAGAAGAAGAAGAAGAAGAAGAAGAAGAAGAAGAAGAAGAAGAAGAAGAAGAAGAAGAAGAAGAAGAAGAAGAAGAAGAAGAAGAAGAAGAAGAAGTAAGAGGAAGAATTGTGGAGGGAATGAACAGTGAGACAATGTAAAGCCTCCGGGATGGCGGCAGCGTTTCTGTTATTAATATATAATAAGACAATAGGAAAATATGTTGTTGTCTCTACCTGTATTATTACCTTTGCGATAGCATGGTTCAATTTTGGGAGGACATAGGAAGGAGCAGGAGGTTAGGAAGGAGCAGGAGGTTAGGAAGGGATTTGTAGTGGGAGAGATAGTGTCTGTGATCCTCGGGTCACCACTCCTCGGATTGTGTCAGTTCAAGTTTAGAAGCTCCAACAACTTTCCCTGAATACGAATTGGCAACCTTTCGATTTACAACAGGTACCTACTTACTGCTACAGTAGGTAGGTGAACAGGGACCAAGGGGGCTAGGAAGAGTGTCCAAACAACTTGCTCCTGCCTGCCTGTGTGATGTAGTCGTGGCCAGAATTAGATTAGGATACAGACACATCTGGCTAGTTAGTAACGCTGTACCCATACCGGAACACTCAGCATGTAAACTTGGTGATACACCTTTAAAGCACTACTATATTATTGAATGGGACACTGTCAAAGACTTCAGGCCACCTCACTTATTGTATCTTGAACTATGTCATTACTTCATTGAGGACATTACATTCTTGCTCTTTATCCCAAATTGGCTAGCCCACACTGGTAAATGTGTACTGTACTGTCAATGAATCTGATGTATTTATTTGTGTATGAAC
This sequence comes from Homarus americanus, assembly GCF_018991925.1. Classification (NCBI taxonomy): domain Eukaryota; kingdom Metazoa; phylum Arthropoda; class Malacostraca; order Decapoda; family Nephropidae; genus Homarus; species Homarus americanus. The sequence continues at coordinate 4,581 of NW_024715434.1, forward strand.
CTGACTGAAAATAAGGTCGCCTCCCTGGCTGCTGCTGCTGCTGCTGCTGCTGCTTCTTGCGCCCTTCTAAGTCCCGTTTAAGTCCCCCACCCCAGGCCCCCACAACCGCCCTTCACATCTACACCATTCTAAATCAATTTCACTCTATTTCCACAATACTATGCTAATTACACGTAAAATAGAGTGTTATCCTGCAAAACGTTGATGTCGTATATTTCTCTCTTTAAGTGATATCCTGTGGCTCCGAAAGGAGCCTGTTTGGTTAGGTTGTCTTGTGTGAACGAACCTTGGGTTCTTATTTCTTCTCTGTCTTCTTGGGGAGGAGCACAGCTTGGATGTTAGGAAGGACGCCCCCTTGGGCAATGGTGACTCCAGACAGGAGCTTGTTCAGCTCCTCGTCATTGCGAATGGCAAGCTGAAGATGACGCGGGATAATGCGGGTCTTCTTGTTGTCGCGGGCGGCGTTACCGGCCAGCTCGAGCACTTCTGCTGCCAGGTACTCCATGACGGCTGCAAGGTACACAGGGGCACCTGCACCAACACGCTCAGCATAGTTGCCTTTACGCAAGAGACGGTGGATCCTACCCACGGGGAACTGGAGTCCGGCCCTGCTAGAACGGGACTTTGACTTGCCCTTCACTTTGCCTCCCTTGCCGCGTCCTGACATGTTGCTGCTGCTGCTTTTCGTGATAGGAGTTAAATTTCCGCCCGCCACCTTGGTCTTTTATACCAAGCTCAGGATCAGGCCAGGTGGCCGTCTCGCGGACCCAACCAATGTAAGAGAGCCGTAGCTGCAGCCAGTCTGATCCTGAGCGGCCCGCTCGGTATATAAGGAAAAGTTAGTCGGGCCGGTTTTCAATTCTCTCGCTCCGCGCCACGAGTAACTGTGCCGCCATGCCTCCCAAAACTTCCGGAAAGGCTGCCAAGAAGGCTGGAAAGGCCCAGAAGGCCATTGCCAAGGGTGACAAGAAGAAGAAGCGCAGGAGGAAGGAAAGCTACAGCATCTACATCTACAAGGTACTGAAGCAAGTGCACCCCGACACAGGAGTCTCCTCCAAAGCTATGGCCATCATGAACTCTTTCGTGAACGACATCTTCGAGCGCATCGCTGCCGAGGCTTCCCGCCTGGCGCACTACAACAAGCTTATCCTGCATTACAAGGTCGGAAATCCAGACAGCTGTCAGCTCTTGTTGCCGGTGAACTGGCCAAGCATGTACTGCCGTGTCTGGGGAGCACCAAAGGCTGTCACCAGTACACCTCTTCCAAGTAAGAGGTTACTTGTGCACAACAAACACGCCATCCCACTACTACAACTTAATCGGCTCCATCGGAGCCACAGTTACATGTTAAAGAGACAGTTACCGACAGTGATATATTGAGAGGGAAATAAAAAAATAAAATTATAATAATCTGCATTCTCTATTGGCGTAGAAACAGGACTAAATCGAAACATAATAAATAAATAAATAAATTCTGCGTGGAGTACTTTTACACCCACTGCAAAGTGACATACATGGAGTGTGTTTGGGCTTCATTTCTTGTTTGCAGCATGCCTATTTCATGTAAAAAAAAATTTTATTTTATTTTATTGTATGTTCTTTTATTTTATTTATTTCTTTACTTACTTCTTCTTTATATATTTATTTGTTACTAGCTCTTGTTTGTTGCACCCACCCACCTCCCGAATTGATGACCTACTATACAATCGTACCTCCACGAATGTTACCAACTTACCGTTAGGCGATTTGGGTAACCGAAATTAACGCTCTCCGACCACCAACCATTTCGAGTGTCATGAAAATTATCTTCAGAACAGTTCTTTGGCCCTGAGAAGGGCCGAGTTATAGATGTCTGGTAGGTTTTGTTGTGCTTTTTGTTTTTCCCCAAGGAAGAGGACTTAAGCACGCTCTCCGCGGATGCGCCGGGCCAGCTGGATGTCCTTGGGCATGATGGTAACGCGCTTGGCGTGAATGGCACACAGGTTGGTGTCCTCGAAAAGACCCACCAGGTAAGCCTCAGGGGCTTCCTGCAGAGCCATGACGGCAGACGACTGGAAGCGCAGGTCAGTCTTGAAATCCTGGGCGATCTCACGCACCAGGCGCTGGAAGGGCAGCTTCCTGATGAGTAGCTCTGTGCTCTTCTGGTAACGACGGATCTCACGAAGGGCGACGGTTCCGGGCCTGTAACGATGGGGCTTCTTGACACCACCGGTGGCTGGGGCGGACTTGCGAGCTGCCTTGGTGGCAAGCTGCTTCCGTGGAGCCTTGCCTCCAGTGGACTTGCGGGCAGTCTGTTTAGTACGGGCCATCTCTACGACGAAATAGTCAATACGGGCGGCCCGGCAGGCGGGCGGGCTTATATACAGACATTCTCCACCTCAGTGGCCACCTCATTGGCCACGAGTGCCGCATGCGTCATCCGCAAGCTACGCCCCACCTCCAAGAGGGAGGGACGGCCTTGGATGAACGATACTACCGCTGCGTCCACAGCACGCCACCTACACCCACCAAATGGTGCGCGATTACACATATTGGAGCCAGGACCACCTGAAGTAGCAACCACAACAACATGACTGGACGAGGCAAAGGAGGCAAGGGACTTGGAAAGGGTGGCGCCAAGCGTCATCGTAAGGTGCTTCGTGACAACATCCAGGGTATCACCAAGCCCGCCATTCGTCGTCTAGCTCGGCGTGGAGGTATTAAACGTATATCCGGCCTCATCTACGAGGAGACCCGCGGCGTCCTCAAGGTGTTTCTGGAGAACGTCATCCGTGACGCCGTCACCTACACCGAGCACGCAAAAAGGAAGACCGTCACCGCCATGGATGTGGTGTATGCCCTGAAACGGCAGGGCCGCACCCTTTATGGTTTTGGTGGTTAATCAACCTGATGGACGGGCGCACACCACCACCACCACCACGACAAACAAATATACGGACCTAATTTTAGGTCCACATTTAAATCGCTAAAGAGTTGGTTAGACACTGAGTAAATCGTTGAAAATATATCCAATAACATGATCCTCTCTAATTCTGGACTTTTGGTATGAGTATAGGTTGTGTGTGAACGTGTTGGAACCACTTCCTAATAATTGTCAGTCAGTCAGTCGAAGTCCCAGTCGGTCAACATTCACCTAACCTCCAGGTACCTCACCTAACTTCCTGTAGCGTCACCGAACCTCACGAAATGTAACCCAATGTAGTTTATAATCTATCCTAACATGACATAACATAACCACGCACTATATTACTTCGGTAAGAGTAATGAGTTTTAATACACAAAGTTGCAGTTATCATTCATTCATACATACATACATACATACATACATACATACATACATACATAACATGCTAGTGGCAGGGGGGGATTGAAGTGAATTTTAGGAGGATAGAATAGGTGCAGTGGCTAAACAAGCGTAGACTTTAGCAACAGCCTTCGCCTGAATGCGACAGGATAGGAAGTCAGGTCAGCGTCCGGTGTATTTACAGGTTCCGCCGCCAGTTTCAGTGTTTGGTCAGCTTGATTGTGTGTGTTGTTTCTTGTTTGGAGAAATGTCTTGAGTATTCTTCTTCTTAGCTTGAAGTTTGATTTTCTTCTAACTCTTCTCCTCTTGTTGTTCGTCTTCCTCGTGTCTCTGCTATCATTTCCTTAAAGACTCTCTATATGTATGTAGGTATAGTGAGTAGCACAGTTGCCAGTTACAATGATACTTCATATTCGCTGAAGTGTTGTACTGTATGGCTCGGTATTTCTTAATATACAAAGCAGCACCGTTAGTGGATTGAGGTATTTAAACCAGCCTGCATTACTTATATATAGGAAATAAATAATATTGACGGACAACCAATGACGACTTCTCTCCCTACCTTCCCAAACAAGGGGCTTTTCAGTATACATTGGACACAAATGACTTAGTACATCATAAATTGGTGGTTTAACAAAAGCCCTCATTAGAGAAAGGTGAAGGAGCACACAGTGAACATACAGATTAATGTTTGCACGCGTAGATCATGTAAGGTGAGATGTTGAACACCAGACACGTAGTGTAGTAACTACCTCACAGATGGCGTTATGAGGGGCCTGATGATGTAGCAGTTACCTCACAGATGGTGTTATGAGGAAATTCACATGATGATGCTGTAGCAAAACATTCACTACGTGTTGTCGTAGCATCTTGGGGACACCACGTGGTCGACATGACTCACTCATTCAAGTGGGTGAGGTGTGGTCCCAGGCCTCTCTATCGTGGAGTCTCAGGGGAAGTATAACTGGGTACCTGGGACCTCACTGTGTGAAGGTGGTTAGCTAGCTTGGGTAAGACCCAACTGCCGAGTTGTTTTTCACTGAGTTAAGCACTGTTCACCACTATTCATCACTGGTTCCATTCCTTGGCCAAATGAGATAGTACCTTATGGCAAGAACTTGTTGATAGTCCGCTGGGGAGGAGGTTTCAGGGGAGTGAGTTGGTATGGGCCAACATATAAATAATAATAATAATAATAATAATTAACGGTTTATTGAAAGAGCTTGGCAGCCAGAAGACTGAAAATATACAGTTACATATTTGGGGAATGGGTTACGAATTACAAATAATATACAAGTAACATGAGTGACACAAATAAGACATATAATAACTAGCTGGGGAAAAGCTCAAACTACAGTTCATTTCAACATAGTGACAGTGCAAGGAGTAGTGTTTACTGGGAGTGAGTACACTGATTTATTACAAGTTATCGATAATTTTTACAATGGTTGGTACTGGGCTGTTCTTATAGCGATCAGTTCGTGCACGTATGGGCTGGGCTGGATGCGGTTGTGGTGTCGAAGAGCAATTCTCGGACTAGGGATCTCAGGTGGTAGTAGGAGCCGGTGTCGGGGATGGTGTAGAAGCTTCTTACCAAATTTGCAGATGAGGTCGTGGTGATGGTCAGTGAGAGTCTAAAGGGTCAGTGTGTTGAGCGCTTCTTGATATGTGGAGTAGGAAGGGTAGAGAATAATCTTGCATGGCCTCTTTTGCACTTTTTCGAGGTGTTTACGTTGTGTGGCATTTAGGGAGGAAGACCAGGTGGAGGAGGCATAGGTGAGCTTGGGAAGTATGAATGTTGTGTAAACACTGAGGAGCTCGTGTGCAGGACCACCGAGGGACTTGAGTCGGCGTGGGAGGTGGAGACGGAAACTGGAGGATTTGATAACTTCACTGACGTGTGGTTTCTAATTTAGTTTGTTGTCTATATGTATGTGTGTGTGTGTGTGTGTGTGTGTGTGTGTGTGTGTGTGTGTGTGTGTATACTACTGTACTTTTTAGATCCTCCTACGCAACCTAACCTATTATAGTTAAGTATAGTAGGCTATACACTATTTTGTTAGTATGTGTTATAAAATGAAATTGCATGTTATTATTATTAATATTATTATTATTAATATTATTATTATTATTATTATTATTATTAGTATTAGTAGTATTAGTATTATTATTATTATTATTGTTATTATTATTACATGCTAAACTGCAATACTAAGTTGCCGCCAGATTTCCTCCAGAGATGGGAGAGCACATTGGCAGTGTTGTTTATACTCCGCCCCGTTACTGATTCCTATTCACCGAGCCAGAGCTGGCGGGCGGCGTGTTATGTGCCACGTTTTGTTTCCCATTGGGCGTACCGCTCAGCTGGGGAGTAGGAGATTTCATAAAAAGAAAGTTTGAGTGGAGAGCACACCTTTTCCTTCACATACAGTTATCTTAGACCATCTACTAGTATAATAGTTTGCACAAAAATACTCTACACTCTTTCTAGGTTGTTGCTATTTTTTTTTTTTTTTTTTTTGACTTCTCATCAGATTGTGCATTCAACTAATATACACTATTAGTGTGTTTATTATTATGTTTTATAGTATTATTTCGTATAATATTGGGTAACACAATTAGAGTCACTAGTATAGTATATTATTGGGGTTTATAGCAGTTTGTGGTCTAATAGTATCATGCTTTATGAGTGGTGTTCTATGTAGTGATGATTAGGCAATAAAATATGCTTTGGGTGTTTATAGCAGTTTTTGTGGTCTACTAGTATCATGCTTTATGGGTGGTGTTCTATGTAGTGATGATTAGGCCATAAAATATGCTTTTGGTTTATTGCTAACAAAATATACTTTGCTCTACCGCTGTAGTGCAAAAAAGGGTGAAACTTACATACACCGTTAATAAAGTATTGATGGAAGAAGAAGAAGAAGAAGAAGAAGAAGAAGAAGAAGAAGAAGAAGAAGAAGAAGAAGAAGAAGAAGAAGAAGAAGAAGAAGAAGAAGAAGAAGAAGAAGAAGAAGAAGAAGAAGAAGAAGAAGAAGAAGAAGAAGAAGAAGTAAGAGGAAGAATTGTGGAGGGAATGAACAGTGAGACAATGTAAAGCCTCCGGGATGGCGGCAGCGTTTCTGTTATTAATATATAATAAGACAATAGGAAAATATGTTGTTGTCTCTACCTGTATTATTACCTTTGCGATAGCATGGTTCAATTTTGGGAGGACATAGGAAGGAGCAGGAGGTTAGGAAGGGATTTGTGGTGGGAGAGATAGTGTCTGTGATCCTCGGGTCACCACTCCTCGGATTGTGTCAGTTCAAGTTTAGAAGCTCCAACAACTTTCCCTGAATACGAATTGGCAACCTTTCGATTTACAACAGGTACCTACTTACTGCTACAGTAGGTAGGTGAACAGGGACCAAGGGGGCTAGGAAGAGTGTCCAAACAACTTGCTCCTGCCTGCCTGTGTGATGTAGTCGTGGCCAGAATTAGGTTAGGATACAGACACATCTGGCAAGTTAGTCACGCTGTACCCATACCGGAACACTCAGCATGTAAACTTTGTGATACACCTTTAAAGCACTACTATATTATTGAATGGGACACTGTCAAAGACTTCAGGCCACCTCACTTATTGTATCTTGAACTATGTCATTACTTCATTGAGGACATTACATTCTTGCTCTTTATCCCAAATTGGCTAGCCCACACTGGTAAATGTGTACTGTACTGTCAATGAATCTGATGTATTTCTTTGTGTATGAACCTGACTGAAAATAAGGTCGCCTCCCTGGCTGCTGCTGCTTCTGCTTCTGCTTCTGCTTCTGCGCCCTTCTAAGTCCCCCACCCCAGGCCCCCACAGTACCCCTTCACATCTACACCATTCAAAAACATTTTCACTCAATTTCCACAATACTATGCTAATTACACGGAAAATAGAGTGTTATCCTGCAAAACGTTGATGTCGTATATTTCTCTCTTTAAGTGATATCCTGTGGCTCCGAAAGGAGCCTGTTTGGTTAGGTTGTCTTGTGTGAACGAACCTTGGGTTCTTATTTCTTCTCTGTCTTCTTGGGGAGGAGCACAGCTTGGATGTTAGGAAGGACACCCCCTTGGGCAATGGTGACTCCAGATAGGAGCTTGTTCAGCTCCTCGTCATTGCGAATGGCAAGCTGAAGATGACGCGGGATAAGGCGGGTCTTCTTGTTGTCGCGGGCGGCATTGCCATCCATCGAGCACTTCTGCTGCTGGGTACTCATGACGGCTGCAAAGGTACAGGGCACCTGCACCAACACGCTCAGCATAGTTGCCTTTACTGAGACGGTGGATCCTACCCACGGGGAACTGAGTCGACCCTGCTGAACGGGACTTTGACGCGCTTCACTTTGCCTCCCTTGCCGCGTCTGACATGTTTGCTGCTGCTTTTTCGTGATGGAGTTAAATTTCCGCCGCCTGTAGTCTTTTATACCAAGCTCAGGATCAGGCCAGGTGGCCGTCTCGCGGACCCAACCAATGTAAGAGAGCCGTAGCTGCAGCCAGTCTGATCCTGAGCGGCCCGCTCGGTATATAAGGAAAAGTTAGTCGGGCCAGTTTTCAATTCTCTCGCTCCGCGCCACGAGTAACTGTGCCGCCATGCCTCCCAAAACTTCCGGAAAGGCTGCCAAGAAGGCTGGAAAGGCCCAGAAGGCCATTGCCAAGGGCGACAAGAAGAAGAAGCGCAGGAGGAAGGAAAGCTACAGCATCTACATCTACAAGGTACTGAAGCAAGTGCACCCCGACACAGGAGTCTCCTCCAAAGCTATGTCCATCATGAACTCTTTCGTGAACGACATCTTCGAGCGCATCGCTGCCGAGGCTTCCCGCCTGGCGCACTACAACAAACGCTCCACCATTACAAGTCGGGAAATCCAGACAGCTGTCCGACTCTTGCTGCCCGGTGAACTGGCCAAGCATGCCGTGTCTGAGGGCACCAAGGCTGTCACCAAGTACACCTCTTCAAAGTAAGAGGTTACTTGTGCACAACAAACACGCCATCCCACTACTACAACTTAATCGGCTCCATCGGAGCCACAGTTACATGTTAAAGAGACAGTTACCGACAGTGATATATTGAGAGGGAAATAAAAAAAATAAAATTATAATTATCTGCATTCTCTATTGGCGTAGAAACAGGACTAAATCGAAACATAATAAATAAATAAATAAATTCTGCGTGGAGTACTTTTACACCCACTGCAAAGTGACATACATGGAGTGTGTTTGGGCTTCATTTCTTGTTTGCAGCATGCCTATTTCATGTAAAAAAATTTTTATTTTATTTTATTGTATGTTCTTTTATTTTATTTATTTCTTTACTTACTTATTCTTTATATATTTATTTGTTACTAGCTCTTGTTTGTTGCACCCACCCACCTCCCGAATTGATGACCTACTATACAATCGTACCTCCACGAATGTTACCAACTTACCGTTAGGCGATTTGGGTAACCGAAATTAACGCTCTCCGACCACCAACCATTTCGATTGTCATGAAAATTATCTTCAGAACAGTTCTTTGGCCTTGAGAAGGGCCGAGTTATAGATGTCTGGTAGGTTTTGTTGTGCTTTTTGTTTTTCCCCAAGGAAGAGGACTTAAGCACGCTCTCCGCGGATGCGCCGGGCCAGCTGGATGTCCTTGGGCATGATGGTAACGCGCTTGGCGTGAATGGCACACAGGTTGGTGTCCTCGAAAAGACCCACCAGGTAAGCCTCAGAGGCTTCCTGCAGAGCCATGACGGCAGACGACTGGGCGCAGGTCAGATCTTGAAATCCTGGGCGATCTCACGCACCAGGCACCTGGAAGGGCAGCTTCCTGATGAGTAGCTCTGTGCTCTTCTGGTAACGACGGATCTCACGAAGGGCGACGGTTCCGGGCCTGTAACGATGGGGCTTCTTGACACCACCGGTGGCTGGGGCGAACTTGCGAGCTGCCTTGGTGGCAAGCTGCTTCCGTGGAGCCTTGCCTCCAGTGGACTTGCGGGCAGTCTGTTTAGTACGGGCCATCTCGACGACGAAATAGTCAATACGGGCGGCCCGGCAGGCGGGCGGGCTTATATACAGACATTCTCCACCTCAGTGGCCACCTCATTGGCCACGAGTGCCGCATGCGTCATCCGCAAGCTACGCCCCACCTCCAAGAGGGAGGGACGGCCTTGGATGAACGATACTACCGCTGCGTCCCCAGCACGCCACCTACTCCCACCAAACCGTGGGCGAAGCCACACCAGGACCACCTGTAGTAGCAACCACAACAACATGACTGGACGAGGCAAAGGAGGCAAGGGACTTGGAAAGGGTGGCGCCAAGCGTCATCGTAAGGTGCTTCGTGACAACATCCAGGGTATCACCAAGCCCGCCATTCGTCGTCTAGCTCGGCGTGGAGGTGTTAAACGTATATCCGGCCTCATCTACGAGGAGACCCGCAGCGTCCTCAAGGTGTTTCTGGAGAACGTCATCCGTGACGCCGTCACCTACACCGAGCACGCAAAAAGGAAGACCGTCACCGCCATGGATGTGGTGTATGCCCTGAAACGGCAGGGCCGCACCCTTTATGGTTTTGGTGGTTAATCAACCTGATGGACGGGCGCACACCACCACCACCACCACGACAAACAAATATACGGACCTAATTTTAGGTCCACATTTAAATCGCTAAAGAGTTGGTTAGACACTGAGTAAATCGTTGAAAATATATCCAATCACATGATCCTCTCTAATTCTGGACTTGTGGTATGAGTATAGGTTGTGTGTGAACGTGTTGGAACCACTTCCTAATAATTGCCAGTCAGTCAGTCAACATTCACCTAACCTCCAGGTACCTCACCTAACTTCCTGTAGCGTCACCGAACCTCACGAAATGTAACCCAATGTAGTTTATAATCTATCCTAACATGACATAACATAACCACGCACTATATTACTTCGGTAAGAGTAATGAGTTTTAATACACAAAGTTGCAGTTATCATTCATTCATACATACATACATACATACATACATACATACATACATACATACATACATACATACATACATACATACATACATAACATGCTAGTGGCAGGGGGGGATTGAAGTGAATTTTAGGAGGATAGAATAGGTGCAGTGGCTAAGCAGCGCTTGCGTGAGGGACTTTAAGCAGCAACTCGCCTGGATGCGGCAGGATAGAGTCAGGTCAAGCGTCCGGTGCATGTTGGGTTCCGCCATGGTTTCTCAGTGTTTGGTCGGCTTGATTGTGTGTGTTGTTTTCTTGTTTGGAGGAAATGTCTTGGTATTCTTCTTCTTAGCTTGAAGTTGATTTTCTTCTAACTCTTCTCCTCTTGTTGTTCGTCTTCCTCGTGTCTGCTATCATTCTGTAAAGACTCTCTATATGTATGTAGGTATGAGTGAGTAACAGTTGCCGGTTACAGTGATACTTCATATTCGCTGGTGTTGTACTGTATGGCTTCGGTATTTCTTAATATACAAACAGCACCGTTAGTGGATTGAGGTATTTAAAAACCAGCCTGCATTACTTATATATAGAAATAAATAATGTGGCTTGGACAATAATGACGACTACTCTCTCCTACCTTCCCCAAACAAGGGCTTTTCGAAAGTATACATTGGACACAAATGACTTAGTACATCATAAATTGGTGGTTTAACAAAAGCCCTCATTAGAGAAAGGTGAAGGAGCACACAGTGAACATACAGATTAATGTTTGCACGCGTAGATCATGTAAGGTGAGATGTTGAACACCAGACACGTAGTGTAGTAACTCCCTCACAGATGACGTTATGAGGGGCCTGATGATGTAGCAGTTACCTCACAGATGGTGTTATGAGGAAATTCACATGATGATGCTGTAGCAAAACATTCACTACGTGTTGTCGTAGCATCTTGGGGACACCACACGTGGTCGACGCGAGCTCACTCATTCAAGTGGGTGAGTGTGGTCTGATTCATGGCCGTGAGATAATTGCCTTATGGCAAGAACTTTTTGATAGTCCGCTGGGGAGGAGGGTTCAGGGGAGTGAGTTGGTATGGGCCAACATATAAATAATAATAATAATAATAATAATTAACGGTTTATTGAAAGAGCTTGGCAGCCAGAAGACTGAAAATATACAGTTACATATTTGGGGAATGGGTTACGAATTACAAATAATATACAAGTAACAGGAGTGACACAAATAAGACATATAATAACTAGCTGGGGAAAAGCTCAAACTACAGTTCATTTCAACATAGTGACAGTGCAAGGAGTAGTGTTTACTGGGAGTGAGTACACTGATTTATTACAAGTTATCGATAATTTTTACAATGGTTGGGACTGGGCTGTTCTTATAGCGATCAGTTCGTGCACGTATGGGCTGGGCTGGATGCGGTTGTGGTGTCAAAGAGCAATTCTCGGACTAGGGATCTCAGGTGGTAGTAGGAGCCGGTGTCAGGGATGGTGTAGAAGCTTCTTACCAAATTTGCAGATGAGGTCGTGGTGATGGTCAGTGAGAGTCTAAAGGGTCAGTGTGTTGAGCGCTTCTTGATATGTGGAGTAGGAAGGGTAGAGAATAATCTTGCATGGCCTCTTTTGCACTTTTTCGAGGTGTTTACGTTGTGTGGCATTTAGGGAGGAAGACCAGGTGGAGGAGGCATAGGTGAGCTTGGGAAGTATGCATGTTGTGTAAACACTGAGGAGCTCGTGTGCAGGACCACCGAGGGACTTGAGTCGGCGTAGGAGGTGGAGACGGAAACTGGAGGATTTGATAACTTCACTGACGTGTGGTTTCTAATTTAGTTTGTTGTCTATATGTATGTGTGTGTGTGTGTGTGTGTGTGTGTGTGTGTGTGTGTGTGTATACTACTGTACTTTTTAGATCCTCCTACGCAACCTAACCTATTATAGTTAAGTATAGTAGGCTATACACTATTTTGTTAGTATGTTTTATAAAATGAAATTGCATGTTATTATTATTAATATTATTATTATTAATATTATTATTATTATTATTATTATTATTATTATTAGTAGTAGTAGTATTATTATTATTATTATTGTTATTATTATTACATGCTAATATAATACTAAGTTGCCCGCCAGATTTCCTCAGAGATGGGAGGAGCACATTGGCGGCGGTGTTGTTTATACTCCGCCCGATTACTGATTCCTATTCACCGAGCCAGAGCTGGCGGGCGGCGTGTTATGTGCCACGTTTTGTTTCCCATTGGGCGTACCGCTCAGCTGGGGAGTAGGAGATTTCATAAAAAGAAAGTTTGAGTGGAGAGCACACCTTTTCCTTCACATACAGTTATCTTAGACCATCTACTAGTATAATAGTTTGCACAAAAATACTCTACACTCTTTCTAGGTTGTTGCTATTTTTTTTTTTTTTTTTTTTGACTTCTCATCAGTTTGTGCATTCAACTAATATACACTATTAGTGTGTTTATTATTATGTTTTATAGTATTATTTCGTATAATATTGGGTAACACAATTAGAGTCACTAGTATAGTATATTATTGGGGTTTATAGCAGTTTGTGGTCTAATAGTATCATGCTTTATGAGTGGTGTTCTATGTAGTGATGATTAGGCAATAAAATATGCTTTGGGGGTTTATAGCAGTTTTTGTGGTCTACTAGTATCATGCTTTATGGGTGGTGTTCTATGTAGTGATGATTAGGCCATAAAATATGCTTTTGGTTTATTGCTAACAAAATATACTTTGCTCTACTGCTGTAGTGCAAAACATGGTGAAACTTACATACACCGTTAATAAAGTATTGATGGAAGAAGAAGAAGAAGAAGAAGAAGAAGAAGAAGAAGAAGAAGAAGAAGAAGAAGAAGAAGAAGAAGAAGAAGAAGAAGAAGAAGAAGAAGAAGAAGAAGAAGAAGAAGAAGAAGAAGAAGAAGAAGAAGAAGAAGAAGTAAGAGGAAGAGTTGTGGAGGGAATGAACAGTGAGACAATGTAAAGCCTCCGGGATGGCGGCAGCGTTTCTGTTATTAATATATAATAAGACAATAGGAAAATATGTTGTTGTCTCTACCTGTATTATTACCTTTGCGATAGCATGGTTCAATTTTGGGAGGACATAGGAAGGAGCAGGAGGTTAGGAAGGGATTTGTAGTGGGAGAGATAGTGTCTGTGATCCTCGGGTCACCACTCCTCGGATTGTGTCAGTTCAAGTTTAGAAGCTCCAACAACTTTCCCTGAATACGAATTGGCAACCTGTCGATTTACAACAGGTACCTACTTACTGCTACAGTAGGTAGGTGAACAGGGACCAAGGGGGCTAGGAAGAGTGTCCAAACAACTTGCTCCTGCCTGCCTGTGTGATGTAGTCGTGGCCAGAATTAGGTTAGGATACAGACACATCTGGCTAGTTAGTAACGCTGTACCCATACCGGAACACTCAGCATGTAAACTTGGTGATACACCTTTAAAGCACTACTATATTAGTGAATGGGACACTGTCAAAGACTTCAGGCCACCTCACTTATTGTATCTTGAACTATGTCATTACTTCATTGAGGACATTACATTCTTGCTCTTTATCCCAAATTGGCTAGCCCACACTGGTAAATGTGTACTGTACTGTCAATGAATCTGATGTATTTCTTTGTGTATGAACCTGACTGAAAATAAGGTCGCCTCCCTGGCTGCTGCTGCTGCTTCTTGCGCCCTTCTAAGTCCCGTTTAAGTCCCCCACCCCAGGCCCCCACAACCGCCCTTCACATCTACACCATTCAAAATCAATTTCACTCTATTTCCACAATACTATGCTAATTACACGTAAAATAGAGTGTTATCCTGCAAAACGTTGATGTCGTATATTTCTCTCTTTAAGTGATATCCTGTGGCTCCGAAAGGAGCCTGTTTGGTTAGGTTGTCTTGTGTGAACGAACCTTGGGTTCTTATTTCTTCTCTGTCTTCTTGGGGAGGAGCACAGCTTGGATGTTAGGAAGGACACCCCCTTGGGCAATGGTGACTCCAGATAGGAGCTTGTTCAGCTCCTCGTCCTTGCGAATGGCAAGCTGAAGATGACGCGGGATAATGCGGGTCTTCTTGTTGTCGCAGGCGCGTTACCGGCCAGCACAGGCTTTACTTCTGCTTGGGTACTCCATGACGGCTGCAAGGTACACAGGGGCACCCTCACCAACACCTTTCAGCATAGTTGCCTTTACGCAAGGGCAGTGGATCCTACCCATGAGGGAACTGGGGTCAGCCCTGCTAGAACAGGACTTTGACTTGCCTTCACTTTGCCTCACTGCCGCGTCCTGACATGTTGCTGCTGCTGCTTTTTCGTGATAGGAGTTAAATTTCCGCCCGCCACAGCAGTCTTTTATACCAAAAGCTCAGGATCAGAGCCAGGTGGCCGTCTCGCGGACCCAACCAATGGAAGAGAGCCGTAGCTGCAGCCAGTCTGATCCTGGGCGGCCCGCTCGGTATATAAGGAAAAGTTAGTCGGGCCAGTTTTCAATTCTCTCGCTCCGCGCCACGAGTAACTGTGCCGCCATGCCTCCCAAAACTTCCGGAAAGGCTGCCAAGAAGGCTGGAAAGGCCCAGAAGGCCATTGCCAAGGGTGACAAGAAGAAGAAGCGCAGGAGGAAGGAAAGCTACAGCATCTACATCTACAAGGTACTGAAGCAAGTGCACCCCGACACAGGAGTCTCCTCCAAAGCTATGCCCATCATGAACTCTTTCGTGAACGACATCTTCGAGCGCATCGCTGCCGAGGCTTCCCGCCTGGCGCACTACAACAAACGCTCCACCATTACAAGTCGGGAAATCCAGACAGCTGTCCGACTCTTGCTGCCCGGTGAACTGGCCAAGCATGCCGTGTCTGAGGGCACCAAGGCTGTCACCAAGTACACCTCTTCCAAGTAAGAGGTTACTTGTGCACAACAAACACGCCATCCCACTACTACAACTTAATCGGCTCCTTCGGAGCCACAGTTACATGTTAAAGAGACAGTTACCGACAGTGATATATTGAGAGGGAAATAAATAAAAAAAATTATAATAATCTGCATTCTCTATTGGCGTAGAAACAGGACTAAATCGAAACATAATAAATAAATAAATAAATTCTGCGTGTAGTACTTTTACACCCACTGCAAAGTGACATACATGGAGTGTGTTTGGGCTTCATTTCTTGTTTGCAGCATGCCTATTTCATGTAAAAAAAATTTTTATTTTATTTTATTGTATGTTCTTTTATTTTATTTATTTCTTTACTTACTTATTCTTTATATATTTATTTGTTACTAGCTCTTGTTTGTTGCACCCACCCACCTCCCGAATTGATGACCTACTATACAATAGTACCTCCACGAATGTTACCAACTTACCGTTAGGCGATTTGGGTAACCGAAATTAACGCTCTCCGACCACCAACCATTTCGATTGTCATGAAAATTATCTTCAGAACAGTTCTTTGGCCCTGAGAAGGGCCGAGTTATAGATGTCTGGTAGGTTTTGTTGTGCTTTTTGTTTTTCCCCAAGGAAGAGGACTTAAGCACGCTCTCCGCGGATGCGCCGGGCCAGCTGGATGTCCTTGGGCATGATGGTAACGCGCTTGGCGTGAATGGCACCCAGGTTGGTGTCCTCGAAAAGACCCACCAGGTAAGCCTCAGAGGCTTCCTGCAGAGCCATGACGGCAGACGACTGGAAGCGCAGGTCAGTCTTGAAATCCTGGGCGATCTCACGCACCAGGCGCTGGAAGGGCAGCTTCCTGATGAGTAGCTCTGTGCTCTTCTGGTAACGACGGATCTCACGAAGGGCGACGGTTCCGGGCCTGTAACGATGGGGCTTCTTGACACCACCGGTGGCTGGGGCGGACTTGCGAGCTGCCTTGGTGGCAAGCTGCTTCCGTGGAACCTTGCCTCCAGTGGACTTGCGGGCAGTCTGTTTAGTACGGGCCATCTCGACGACGAAATAGTAAATACGGGCGGCC
>NW_024715435.1:0-6981 GCF_018991925.1 Homarus americanus
CATCCCCACTATCCACACATCATCTCCCACATCCCCACTATCATCACTTCACATCCTACATCCCCACTATCTACACATCATCTCCCACATCCCCACTATCTACACATCATCTCCCACATCCCCACTATCATCACTTCACATCCTACATCCCCACTATCTACACATCATCTCCCACATCCCCACTATCTACACATCATCTCCCACATCCCCACTATCATCACTTCACATCCCCACTATTGCCTCCACTACAGAAGTTTTCTATTGACAAAGTTCCAACCATAGTACTATATAATGTAACACCTTTTCATAAAAACTGGTCAAATTTGAAGTTGTATACCTACTGACCCCAGACACATTTTGGTAAAAAGGTTCAAAATGACTGATACTCTGTCTGGCTCCCTCAAGTGGAAGTGGTCTGAAGACCTCTCAGATGAAGGCGAAGAGGCGGAGAAGCGACCTTGTCTAGATGGAACAGGGCTGATGGATTCGCCTGAGCATGAAAAGGTAAAGGAGTTAGATGACACGGATGAAAGTGAAGATGATGTCTCACCTGAGAGTGATGAAGATTTTTATGGGGAAATGTTAGAATACGAATTCTTGGACAGCAGTGTTAGCAGTGATGATGTAGATGGATGGTTCAAGTCAGATGAGAGCGATGGATCTGAATCAGATGAGAGTGAAGGATCTGAGTCAGATGAGAGCGAAGAGTCTGCATGGGAGTGAAGACAAGAAATCGACGAAGGAGGTGGACAAGCGGTCAAACTACGAAGAAAAGACTAAGTGGGTTGAGAACAGGGTTGTCAGATGTACCATAAGCTTCATGACCAACACTCATGCCATCTCATGGCCAAATCGGCCAAACCGTTTTTATTTTGCAAAATTCGGCCAAATCTTTTTGGATGGGCAACATACATATATTGTTTCTCACTAGCGATTTTTTATTTTTTTATTTATTTATAGTACTTTATTATTATTATTATTATTGTTGTTGTTACCTGTATCATTATTATTATATTTTATTTTTAATTGTGTATTTTTATTATAAATTCTATTTACTATAAATTAATTATTATTATCTCTCTCTCTATATTTATATATATATATATATATATATATATATATATATATATATATATATATATATATATATATATATATATATATATATATATATATATATATATATCTTGATAAAATCTTTTGGGAAAATGGAAACAACAAAATTGCCATGAAATATATATATAAATATATATATATATATATATATATATATATATATATATATATATATATATATATATATATATATATATATATATATTTCATGTAGATCCACAATGGAAACGTGGATAAGATAAATCTTGATAAAATCACACGGGAAAAGGGAAACAACGGAGCACCTTAGCTTTCGTCTTTATTCAAGACATCTTCAGAGGCAACTTGTTTACATGGACAGAGAGAGGCTTAAATATACAGGGTGACCTTAAAAACATGAGGTCAGGTCATAATGATGTCATCCACTAATCCCCAGACCAACACACACGGAGAGGAGCTTAAGACGTGACTAGTTAGGTCAGGTCAAAAATAAGGGAGACGCCAATAAATAACTATCATACATCTAGATCAAAGGTTTTCAAAGCATTTTTAACCTTGGGCCACTGACAAATAAATTATTATATACATCACCAAATATAATCAACAGAAATTATATCATTCAAAATATACGTTATATTCTGTCTCTCGTATCTTAATTGGTTACTGTGGGTCATTAGGTCTGTAAGTATTGTGTTTTAATGATGGTAATTATATCTCATTAGTCTTCTGATTCACCACAGTGTCTCTTTTAACGGGTAATTTCCACACAGGTATTTTATTTAACACAATTAAGGTATTTTAGTCGTTTTTAGTCGGGTTTTTTTCAAGTGTGTTGTGCTCAAAAATCAATGAAAAAAATCGTGTATATACGTTCGGGGAAATAGAGGCTGGGGTAGTGGTAGGGATGGAGTGGGGATGGAGGGGGAAGGGGAGGGCTGCAGGAGGTACGTGTTCCCTCCCTTCCCCCCCCTCTCTCTCTCTCTCTCTCTCTCTCTCTCTCTCTCTCTCTCTCCCTCCCTCCCTCTCTCCCCCCTTGTTTCCGTGTTTAGCGACCTGTGTGATTTGCATATAAATTCCGACGTTTTGTGGGCCGTCGGTTGGTGTCAGAGAGAGAGAGAGAGAGAGAGAGAGAGAGAGAGAGAGAGAGAGAGACTATGTTCCTTCCCGTAGTGAATTCCCGGTCACTCATTTACCTATAGATTCATATTATAACCCTTTATCCTCAGGTGTCTCAGGTGAATTCCTGTCTGTCTGAATGAATGAATGAATGAATGAATGAATGAACAATCAGATGAATGAACCCTACTGAATTTGTTATAGGTTAAAAGCTCTCTGTCACTAACATATAACGGGTATTAACTAAAACTTTCCATTCTCAAATACCCCCACCCGAAAGAAAAGTTCCTTGGGTGAAGAACTTGAGGAATGATGTTGACGTTTTGGGGGTAACTTAGGTAGAATCCTCTCAAAGCTTCTGATCCTTCGTTCTAAATGACTCCATCTCTCACCCTCCACTAGATTGTGCTGGAAGGGTGAGACGTGAGGAGCATTGAGGGGTGAGGGTGTGGGGGTAAGGGTGTGGGGGTAAG
This sequence comes from Homarus americanus, assembly GCF_018991925.1. Lineage (NCBI taxonomy): Eukaryota > Metazoa > Arthropoda > Malacostraca > Decapoda > Nephropidae > Homarus > Homarus americanus. Next base: position 2,685 of record NW_024715435.1, read on the forward strand.
TGAGGTGTTTATGGTAGGGGTGGGGTGGAGGGGATGAGGGATGTATGGTAATGAGAGAGAGAGAGAGAGAGAGAGAGAGACTAACTAACTAACTGACTGATTCGCTGATTTAAATAAAACAAATAATGATAGAAAATAAATAAAATAAAAATGTATTGAAATTACAAAAGGAACATTGTCTGCCTGACCTCTTAATATACAGTACATATATACGAAGTGTTTATCTTGACTCCTGGATCGTCTGAAGGTCGGTACAATTTGTCTCGTTCTGCGATCACTTTAAAACCTGTGAGAAATTGATGATGTTTCAAAGATTAATGGAGACTTATTGTTCTCTCTATTGGACAGAGATATATTGTAGAGAGACAGAGAGAGAGAGAAGAAGAAGGTGAGAGATTATATTATCATTAATTTTTCATGTTCCAGGGAAAGATTTCATTTAATTTCTCTCTCTAACTCTTTCTTTTCCTTTTTTTTATGTTTCTATTTTATCTCTATATCTCTCTCCCTTATTTTTCTTTTATCCTTCTTTTTTATTTGTTTATTTAATTTTCTCTTTCTTTTACTTCCTCCTCCTTCTCTCTCTCTCTCTCTCTCTCTCTCTCTCTCTCTCTCTCTCTCCAATCACTACGAGTATTACGACCCATGATGTACTCTCAGTCAGTCAGTCAAGCCAGTGAAGTCAGTCAAGTGGGTCAGTCAAGCCAGTCAGTCAGTCAAGCCAGTGAAGTCAGTCAAGTGGGTCAGTCAAGCCAGTCAGTCAGTCAGTCAATGAAGTCAGTGAAGTTAGTCAGTCAGTCAGTGAAGTTAGTCAGTCAGTCAGTGAAGTTAGTCAGTCAAGTCAGTCAGTTAGTCAGTCAGGATTAGCATTCAAAGAGATAGCCGACGCAGTTACAAAAGGTCTTCTTATTAAAATTCCTACGAGATGAGCTTCACTACCACCCATAAACAGTGTCACCTAACCTAACTTAACCTAATTTAACTTAATTTAACCTAACCTAACTTAACCTAACTTAACCTAACTTAACCTAACCTGATCTAACCTAACTTAACCTGACCTAACCTAACTTAACCTGACCTAACCTAACTAGCCTTGACAAACTTCCCCCTAACGAAGGTGATTCAGAGGAGCGTTAGGTCACCGTCACTACGTCTTTCAGAGGTAAACTTGACCTGGCAAACCTTCGCTTCAAAGTTTAGATCTTCTCTGGACTCGTTAAACTTACCCTATTGTCTACTGATGATCTTGTTGTTGATTTTTGGAGAAATTAACCAATGGCAAGAGAATATGGTGTAATGTAATAAGGAAGTGTAGATGTGTGAAATATCTGGGGGGAGTATGGGTGTGTGTGTGGGGGGGCTGTGGAGTGTGTGTGGGGAGATATGGAGTGTGTGTGTGGGGCTATGGGTGTGTGTGTGGGGAAGTGTGGGTGTGTGTGTGGGGGGCTGTGGGTGTGTGTGTGTGAAGTATGGGTGTGTGAGAGTATCTCAGGTGTGTGTGTGGGGTGTGCTCAGGTGTGTGTGTGTGGGGAATGTGGAGCCAGTAATGGGGGGGGGTTGGGGATCATCAAGATGTTAAATAATACCTACTACTAGACCTAAGATGTGTCAGGTGAGGAAGACAGGTGAAGTTGTCAGGTGAGGAAGACAGGTGAAGTTGTCAGGTGAGGAAGACAGGTGAAGCGACATACATAAGATAGGACCCGACTAAAGCCAGTGTTACCACCTAAACACATGAACCTCTGCTACTAGTCACATCTTAGCGTCTATTCTAGCTAAAGCCTTACCATAACACTTGTCTTACGGGAACTCAGGGTTGTCCAGTGTGGTGATAAGACTCCTGGTAAGACAAAGGTGTAGTCGAGATTGTGTGAAGAACTTAGAGTAGATCAGATACCCGTGAAGTTGTAAGTTTTAATTCGATGGAAAAATAATTATTACCGGGAAATAGAACATTATTGGGGGGGGGGGGTGATGAGAGAGAGAGAGAAAAGACTGAGGAACTCGGCGAAGAATAGATTCATTAAATTAACCTCTGACTTTTAGGAAAATAGTAATAAGTTTAAAATAATTACGAATAAATGAAGAACAAGTCGTGGCTAGATCATCTACATCACCAGAGTTATAGATACTAGAACCTATAAATGATATAAGTTGGCCCACAGCTCCCATTGTAATCCTGGAAAATGAAAATCACAAATAATCAGAAATATGAATCGATAACGAATGAACGTAAAAAAAAAAGAAGTATTCTTAATTACTATTGGCTTTGGCAGTCAGGTCATACAGAAGAAGAGGTGTGGGGGTCTTGGGTAAGTATTCCCAGCCTGAGGTGACAAAGACTTCTAAGAGGACAGAGAGGCGTTAATAGAAACCCTCTTGAAGGAGCTCTTGGCCTGCATTTATACGTCTTCAAGTAAGAGGAGATCATCTTAGTCAATGGGATGATTGTGCTCTGAGCCACAGCTTATGAATGATGAATAGCTTAAAGGAAGGGAGGAGGGAGATCTGGTTATGCAATGAATACAAGACATAAATAAATGAGTTGGGGGGATGTGTGGAGCATTGAATGAGCACGAGATAATAATGTGAGATAATGCTGTAATATTAATCAAGGTTGAGGGGGGGGGATGTATGTCCAGGAATATTACAACATGTTCTGGCTGTAGTTTGACTAATTGAAATTAGAGTAGATATCATATACATACATTTAGAATAATAATAAACTGATGTATATTTTAACACATAATTAGTAGGAATAATTATATACTCGAAACACTAATCACGATTATAGTGATATTAGTGAATGTTGATTTAAATTCCAGGATTAGACTAAATAGAGATATAACTTCTACCTGTTCTTAACTAGTGTATTAACAAACCTAGACTAAACACCTGAATTATTGAAGCATAGTACTTCACCATAACACCAAGAAAATAAATATAAATTATCAAAATATTCAAGGATTATTCCACAGGCTTCACAGTTTAAAGTCTAAAGACATAGGAAGTCTTGATAAAGGTCCAAGACTACCATACAATACACAGAGATTGTACATATACATTAACAGCTGATGATGAATGACGGAATAGAGAAAGTTTACGATAATAGTGAAGTGAAGAGTTAGACTTGGTGAAAGATGGAATGTGTTGTGTGTGTTTTGAAATGTGTCAGAAGGGTGTCGAGGGGGTACTGAGGAGTTAAGAATAGTGTCAGAAATAATTTGAGTTGAATGTGAATTATTCTTGTTGTTTGTTATGGTGAAAGTGAGCTGGTTATGTTACCTGTTGAGATGAAAGTGAGTTAGTAATGTTACCTGTAGAACTGAAAGTGAACTAGTTATGTTACCTGTTGAGCTGAAAGTGAGTTGGTAATGTTACCTGTAGAACTGAAAGTGAACTAGTTATGTTACCTGTTGAGCTGAAAGTGAACTAGTTATGTTACCCGTTGAGCTGAAAGTGAACTAGTTATGTCAACTGTTGAGCTGAAAGTGAACAAGTTATGTCACCTGTTGAGCTGAAAGTGAACTAGTTATGTCACCTGTTGAACTGAAAGTGAACTAATTATGTCACCAGTTGAGCTAAAAGTAAACAAATTATGTCACCTGTTGACCTAAAAGTAATTAACTCATGATCACCTGTTGAACTTTACCTATGTAGTTAATTATTTTCAGTAGTGTTATTTAAGCACATGCAAATTTCAAAACTCAATCACCGTCGCTACTGAGAGCATCAAGGCCACCCCCTGTTACCAAATATTACATAAATAATATAAATTAATCACCCATGTGTTTTACTGTCGAATACAAAAGTTTATTATATATTGATATGAAAAAAAAAGATTAATTTTTCATCATCACTTTATTCATTTTTTGTATAATTCACTTCTCTCTTAATGAAGGTCACTATATATTTCCTGGAAACTGTTCTTGATAATATACACGTTTAATACATGTTATCTTGAAAATATACATGACTAATACATCTTTTATATGGTAACTTTATTATCCATATTCATCCTCCTACCCCACCCCACCCCACTCCACTCCACTCCACTCCACTCCACTCCCACTCACTCAAGTCTGGACACCTGCAATCTAATTTCGAGTGGTGTGTCCTGAGAGACGATCCATAACACCAGGCTCGTGCAGGAATAACAATGAGGATGGTAACAAGTTCCTCTATGTAATAAGGCGGAAAGTGTATTGTGCCTGTGTGTTTTTTCTACTTTCAATCAGATTTTGTTTTTAAGATTTAATGATTTTGTGTTTTTATCCCCCCCCCCTTTTTTTAGCTA